>NW_022476275.1:0-3019 GCF_009193645.1 Aspergillus pseudonomiae
GAGAGCATACTGCCAGATGCCACCGCCTAGAAAAGTCACCGCCCTCGTGCGATTACATAATACACAGGCTTTCCTCTTCGGGAATAGAGCGCTCTATAAAGGCCTTTGGGGTATGAAGACAACAATGAAGACAAATGAAAAGGAACCCGGGCTAATCCTTGCCCCAAAAAAAAAAAAAAAAGAAGATGTTGAAAAAAAAAAAAAAAAAAAAAAAAAAAAAAGAAAAGAAAAGAAAAGAAAAACAGAAGAACCAACGTTGCAGCATGTTTTGAATATGAAAAGAAAGAGGCATTATCGAGGGTTGGGAAAAGGGGAAAACAAAGAAGACGAAAAGTACACCGCTAAGCGCCACCCTATGACAGAAAGACAGAAATTAACACGGAGAGAGGGGGAAAAAAATTAATGAGGTGAAAGGAGATCAGTGGCCTAAGAGGACAGTCCGCTGACAGCTAGGAAATTGCACAGACTGGCACAGGCATCAGTTAGTGTCTTCTCGGTCTTCCACTGCAGCTCCTCCTCTGATCTGGTGGCCACAGCAACACAGGAACCGACATCGCCCGCGCGGCGGTCAGCAGCCTTTCTTGGGATTTCTTTAGAAGACACACTTTCCATAGTGTTCACCACCTCCATTACGGAATGGCCTCTGCCGGTTCCGAGGTTGAATGTACGGAAATTTTCCTTAAGCTTTCCTTCGTTGGCAGCACTGAGGGCTGCGATATGTCCCCGAGCCAGATCCGTGACGTGGATGAAGTCACGGACAGCTGTGCCGTCTTCCGTGTCCCAGTCGGTTCCAAACATCTGCAGCTCCTTGTACTGCCCAGTCATGACCTTGACGACAACTGGGAGAAGGTTGGTAGGGATTTGCTTCGGATCTTCACCGAGAAGGCCAGATTCATCGCATCCTACCGGGTTGAAGTATCGTAGAGCCACGATTGTCCACTCGGGATCGGAGGCCGCGAGGTCTGCTAAGATGGCTTCACAGATCCATTTTGTGCGTCCATAGGGGTTTGTGATGCCTGTGCACCCAGGCTCCATGAGTTTCTCGGACCCGTCGCGGTCTTGGAAGATCTCATCCTTGTGGACACAAAGCTCCTCCTTGAGGGGAAGACCGGAGGTTGCCAGAGTTCCGTATACGGTGGCGGACGACGAGAAGACGAAGGTCTTGATACCAAACTCACCCAACGTCGTGGCAAAGTCGATGAGACCGCTGACATTGTTTGCGTAGTACTTCAGAGGATTCCTGATACTCTCCTCAACCGCTTTGTGGGCAGCAAAGTGGATGACGCCGGAGATCTTGGTCTTTGGCGTACCCCATCTGGACTCGATCTGATATTGCTCAAGAAGCTTGCGAAGAGCAACGCTGTCGCGGTAATCATGGGCATGCAGGTGCATCTCGGGCATTTTAGTTCCTTGTTGCTCATGGTACTTCGAAGCCAGTGTTTTGATGCGATCGAAGACGTTCAGGAAAGCATTGCTAAGGTTGTCGATGACGATTACGTTATAATTGGCCTTAAGTAGCTCCAATGTTGTGTGACTTCCAATGAAACCAAGACCGCCGGTGACGAGGATGTATTGATCCAGGGGGAAGTTGCGCAGCAACTCTTCAAGATTTCCATCGAACAAGACGGATGACTGCGTCGCTGGTGTATCGACGCACCCTGGAGAACAAGGCTCCATGGGAGTACTTGCGTCCGACTGTCGAGGGCTCTCCATTATTGGATGGTTTTTATGAAAAGACGAAGTGCAATGAAAGGTGAATGAAAGATGAGAAGCAAACAGAACGGTGTTCGGGCAAACACAAGCAACTACCGGAGTAAACGAGAGAAGAATTGCGTGTTGCTCAGAGGAGAAACAACGAGTGTGAGTTGATTTCCGAACTGGATCGTCAAAGAAAAGAAAGGAAAGCACAAATCTTATACTTCCTTGGATGGAAGAAGACACTGCCACTGGTTCGCCGATGTAACCGCCGCTTCCAGCTAAGGTCAAGCAAAAGATATTGTGACGGTGTATTTTTTTTTTTTCTTTTCTTTTCTTTTTTCTTTTTTATCCTGGTTTTTTTTTATTTACAATGAACGAAGGGCATCGCAAGCGAATGGATACAGGATGGACAATAAAAAAAAAAGAAGTGGATTTACCAATATTATTTCTTTGGTCTATCCTGTTTTTTCTGGGAAAAAAGAAAAGAAAGGACAAAAACGAATTTTTTTTAAAAAAAAATAGGAAAATAGGAAAAAGAAGGGGGGGAAAAAAGAAAAAGAAAAAAAGAAGAAAATAAATAAAAAAAAAAAAGAAAATAATCCCAGAACGTCAGCCCTTTGGTATGGAAAAGCAGTCCAGATCCAAGTGGTGATTCGAACAAAGTTCGCCTCAGATGGGGCAGAAGGGAAAGTAGGCTGCGAAGTGGCCTGCGAACTTCTAGCCGCACTCCACCAGGTTGAGAAAAACCACGGCTAGGACTTGAATGGATGTGTTTTAAGCCAGGGAGAAATAAATTGTTCGACATCGACACTGAATGATCCGAGACCTACTACTGCATGGTCAGAAAAGAGACCTGCCCCGCTCTATTTTGGGCCCGCCGGCGTGTATTTTTCTGGTTCACCAGGAGGTCCACCACTAAGGCAAAAGGCCGAACGCTAGGTTTCGAGACCTGACTACTTATTTCTTAGTCTTCCGGCGCCTGGATTTAGTACTCAGCAATCCACTCTCTTGTTCTCCTGCGTTGCAGACTAAGGCATTTGCGTTAAATTGCCTCCCTAACCTGGCAACGATGGGGCTAGACAAACACGTGAGCGGTCGTCGTTGTCTGCAAAGCCGACGTTCTCGAATCATTTTGGGGGTCTTTGTTTTTATTGCCATTCTCGCGGTCGTTATACCTCCGGCAGTCGTGGTCACCCTACGCAAGAAGAACAGCATGGGCCCTAAAGCTAACATCTTCGTCCCTCTCTATGTGTACCCTGCCCCTGGTGCCTGGGATCCATTGGAAGCAGAGTATGTACCTTCATTTCCATCCCCACTACCC
>NW_022476276.1:0-2853 GCF_009193645.1 Aspergillus pseudonomiae
CCCCCCAAAGGCTGAGATGTTCTGGTCCATGAAATATATACATCATAAGCAAGCTGAAAGCCAATTGCATGCTGCATGCAAGTGGTAAGCTAGAATTTTGGGGAAAGTAACTAAGCGCCACAGGATCTCTTCACATCCGGAGGCCAACTTTACCGTTGTGATTAACCCAGCCAGCGGCCCCGGGCCCGATGCCCTGCCCGATGCTAATTATACCCGCGAGATTCCCAAGCTCGACTCTTATGACAACGTGCGTCTCTTGGGTTATGTTCCTACAACCTGGGCTAAACGCAACATCTCGGCCGTGCGTCGCGACATCGAAACCTACGCAGAGTGGCCGACCAACAGTTCGAACCCTAAGCTTGCGGTTCGGGGTATATTCTTTGACGAAACACCCCAACAGTATGATGCCGATGCGTTGTCATATTTGCAAGGGCTCAGCTCATTCGTGAAAGGCCTTTCTGGCCTTGGTCCAGACAACTATGTATGTGTGACCTTTCTCTTTCACCCCCTCTGTAATTTTTATTACCGCACCGTATTCATGGTAATTTACATGGGTATCAACTTTTTTCGACATCGAAGATTGGTACACACCTCAGGCCCCCCATATCCCTTCCCCCACTCTCTGCATCCCCCCCTTTTTTTTTTTTTTTTTTTCTGCCTTCTTGGACAGTCAATATGGCCCATGTCTGTCTTCGATGGCGCTAGGTTCTCTTATGGCTTCTGACTACAACCCCGACAATCTCATTGGGTACCTGTGGCCAATTTTGATGCTAATAGTGGCTGTCTAGATTGTCCATAACCCGGGAGGAGTTCCAGACTCTCGTTACATGTCTTCAGCTGACTCGACTGTCGTATTCGAAGAGGCTTATGACACCTTCAACGAACGTAATGGCACGAAGCAGTTCGACGTTCTGCCGAAGAGTGACCGCGATCGCGGTCAGCTCTGCATCGTGATCCACTCCGTTCCGGACGGGGTTGAAGGTTCGGAACTTCGTGCTCTTGTCAAGAAGCTTCGCAAGACCGCCGATGAGATTTTCATTACCCACCTGAGCACAGACTACTATGCCAGCTTTGGGGGCAAGTGGGGCGAATTTGTCGATTGGATGGCTAAATAATTCATTCCTACGGGCGGCGCTTTTCGAGTATAGCTGATGCAACATTGCTTATGATCAGGGCTCGATTGGCGTTGACTGATAATATATGCGCCGGCGCTCTCTTTTGTCTCATGGAAAGGATTGACTAATCAACTTACGACCTGTCTAGACTGTATGCACGTTTATATCCTGTATGATGATTCAAGATGTTATTTGACTTTGGCCGTTGTGACTATGAAATGATACCTCGACTTGCGATAGAGTTTACGATCGTCAAGATTTCCTTTTTGTTTTGTCTTTCGGTTTCCCGTGCTCGAAACTTCCCCCCCGATGGTAATGTATTGTCATGGTACTTTTGGAACCACGAACGCGGTAATTTTCATCCGCAGTTGATACGTATTCTTGAGCCCTAAGGCCAAGAGACTCGGTCAAGGTCCGCCTCCAAGAAACAGCGGAGTCCCCCGTCCGTTCATGTTGGTCATAATTCGAGCCTGGTTCAAACTCACTGCACCTGCATTGTCGTCCATGCAGTTAATTATACATTACATTATCATTACCAATGTTGTTGCTCTCTTATGAACACCACCCTTAGTTGTGCACCATGAGGTCGGTTCTGTGAAACCCCAGGTAGCTCGAAATAGAAGCCGTACAGTAAGGGCTACCCCGTGCTTGATGTGGCCGGCTGCAATAAGTGTGACACAGTCGGTTTCATGAGCGGGCCAGTGAATTTGGGCCCGTGAACTATCTATGGAGAGGTCGCAAATACCCTATGAGCGAGAGAGGATCTGACTCCTAGTCGGGTGGAGGAGGAGGGGGAAGGGAGAGGGGAGAGAGAGAGAGAAGGTCGAGGAAGTCCACCGGCTTTCCAGTTTCGGCGACCAAGTGAAGCTACCGGAGAGGCGATGTGCACGGCCATCTCACCCATGGAGAACAAGTTAGCACATCCAACTATGCGATGAGCCAAGGCCCAAGATGGGCTGTAGTCGGAGACCCGGATGGAGTAGTCCGTCTTGGGAGCTGCCTTTAGCCTGTCCAGTGCATGCGTCCCATGGGTTGCGCCTAAAACCTATACAATCGGTATTGGACGGATGGGCTGTTCCTTAGGTCATGCTATTCCATGTCGCTACATCGGTTGAGGAACCTGTCTAATCATGCATGGCCGGGTCTGCTGTTTAGTAAGACATGCATCTTAGTCTCGTTGGGTGTGCTTTTTTTTTTTTGGTTCTGCGGTCAGGATTGATCAGGTCACTGTTTCTTTTCTGTGATTATTAATTATTAGTTATTTTGGGAGTTTTCTTTTTCTTTTTCTTTGTTGACGCCATGTGCTGCCTAGTGATGTATAGAATGGCCCCGATGACAACACATCCAATTCATAGAGATTCGACGCCATCTCACCGTCAGCGGGATTACTTGATGTATGTACATAACCTGTCAGATTATAAGCCGATCGTAGGTTTAATGTTGCATTCCGGAGTAATAAGGCCACGACTGATAACTTTTGTCCGGTGGAATTGAGTTATGTCATACTGTGTATAGTTCACAGTCAGGACTCTTTTCCGCTCAGGTACTGGGATCCGGAGTAATAATGATATCATGAGGGCTGAGGAGATGTAACCAAGCTTCTCCTCTGTTCTTTCTAGTTCGTCCCACCGCGCGACATACTGACGCCAGTAATTCAAGCCTCGAGGCACACCAGCCTCACCCACTTCCACATTTGGAAAGATGAAAAAAAAAAAAAAAAAAAAAAAAAAAAAAAATA
>NW_022476277.1:0-2841 GCF_009193645.1 Aspergillus pseudonomiae
AAAAAAAAAAAAAAAAAAACCTAATTAAGGGCCCTAACCCGAGAAATAAGCTATAACACGACATCTCTATAGGTCCATAGGGTAGCTCGGTCTACTGAACCCCAACCGAGCGTCGCCAACCAAGCTGAGCGCTAGTCCGCAGCTTGGATCATGGGTTCTGCAGATATCGTCGCATAGATGCAGCAGACTCCACCTCCCCAGCGCGGCTTGTATATTAAGAGCCCGAAAGAAAAGGGTGGCAGAACACGGCCGAACATCTGACATTCCCATCTCGCATCTGCAGATGGGCCACTGGCAGGGCTGGATGACCACTCACGGCTTTACGTCTGGTGGCTCTAGCCTCTCCGATCAATGACATGTCTCGGCTTTGAGAAGTCGCCGATTACCCACTCTGTAGCTGTTTGAGCTAATTCTCTTAGTGAGGTGTAGGTGGGGACGCATGTTTGTATCTTGTTTGGGGTTAGGTTGTGATGAGTGGCCAGCCACTGCTTATTGCTCGCATCGATTGCCTGAGTTAGATATAGCTTCTTTTTTTTTTTTTTTTTGTTCTTTTTCAGGGCTTGGTCGGGATCCGTATGGGGTTGTTGGGAGATGCTATTGTAGGCTGGTGAAGGGAACAGTGTGTTTTAGTGTCCTATGTGGTGAGCTGGGTCTGGGTTGGGAACCAGAATATTTTCAAGGTCTGTGGCAGCTTGGTCACTCCAGCAGATCAATAGCGATCTCTGTGAACCAAGCGATGTAGATAGCTTGGTCTGAGATCTCTGCACGCTGCATGGGCCTCTATAATATGAATCTATATGGAGGTCTGGTACGGAGCAGAGATGCATGGTCGATCCATCCAGAGATTCACGATACACGGTATATTTAGCACGGAAACACGTCTCTCCGGCATAGACAACACAGTGACACACAGCAGAAATGTCTTACATCTGACTCCGGGTCTCCAGAGACGAGCTAAGCACTCGTCCGAATGCTGGGCATATACGCGGTGGAATATCGTGTCTGTCGCGTCGCCAGTCAAGACGGTCATCCTCGGCGGGTCGGAGGGGGCAGCCTCGGTGAGCAGGAGCAATTAACGATGACGCCGAAAGGTAGGATGACGCCTGTGGGCCTGTCAGACTGTGCAAGTGGAGAGAGAACGGGGACGTGAACATCCGAGAATCGTTAGGTGCCCGTCCCGGACAAATTCGGTTACGGGAGAGAAGCCGAAGTGGCCAGGCTAATGCCACCCATATCACCTCGAATTTAATTAACCAGGGCCGTCATGGGGTCGATTGGCATGTGTTTTCTCCATCGTGGTCGGCAATTGAGCACGTCAAGACCGGACAGGAGGTTGAGAAGGAACAAAAAATAAAGGACAATCCTTCGAGGACGAGGTTCCACATTCCATGTAGCTATTGAATTGACTTCATGATGCCGATCATGGTACCGAAGGAACCGGCGAATTAAGAGGCTCGTATTTGACCAGCCACGACCAAACTTCGTCTCTGATATCCCTCGCGCCGCGAGTCTAAATGCACAACAAATTGGACGTTTCCACTGTCTGCGAATCCTTCGCGACCGTAACCGAAGTCAAAAGATCACAAAATTGATTGCGTTCCTTGAACCGTCAACCGAGGTCGGGTCGCTTAATTGGAAAAAAGCGAAGATCCAGAGCAAACAAAAACGATTATCGTGTTGTTAGTCACGGGGATCGGAAGAGCCCCAGAATCAGGCCACAATGGCATTAACTTTCGATGGGGCTCGGATTCAGAGCAAAAAATCACCCCATTTGGTCCACTTCTCTTTAGTTTACCCGTGGATGAGAGGGATTACTCCGTAGACACAGAGAGAGGAAGACCTCTGGCTGTATTTTCCGATCACACGACATTTTTCTTCCCTGGTTGAGACCCTGGTCGGGCTGGGATAGGCTTCCTGTTTCTTTTCTTCCAATCCTTCCACGGCTTCGATGCCACTTGGGGATCACGGATCGAGGCTGAGATCTCTCTGCCACCTCCGATAGCTACGCGTCGCTCTGCTAACTCGATATGATTAACCTCCTAACGCATTCTAAAACTACACCGCTGGGGGATGATGTCAGCCTGGCGAGACAGCCGTTTAGGGCTACCCGGAATAAACTACTACAAATGTGCAGTAGTCCACCCAATTAATATAAAAATAAAATGTCTTCCCTGAGACTCGGTCGGGAATCGGACCCGAATAGTGGAGGACAAGTCCCATCCAGGCATCCTTTTCTGTCTGGCATTCGAACTAGTAGGACGGAATGCCCCGTATACGCTGTGAGACATGGGGAACGTCGTCGGTAGAAGGAGACAGCCTCGACAGTCGTAGAGACTTCAGTTATTAGACGAGCTACACATCCATTAAAGGGGTTCGTTCACTGGATCTGACATTCGGGGACTCCATCCCGAGTCGGTAAAATTCGATAGGGACGGTACGAGTAGTAGTAGTAGTATAGAAACCGAGATTCGCAGACTCATCCTGCCGAGCATCAGAGAATCAGACAAGCGACCTGCACGTCATTCGCATCTCCATCTCCGATAAATCCCATACCTGGATATCTGGATGACCGTCGCGGATCCTGACTCAGTATCAACATCAATTCCCAAGCCCAATCACGTCCAAGCGAAAATTAATAGGCACATCCTTCGACCCACTGCACCACGTGTTTCATGAAGAGAATAGGCGCTCACCAGCTGAATCCGGAGAGAGACCGGGAAGATCCCTCCATAGAACGGATCATAGGAAAAAGAAAAACGAAAGAAAAAATAGCAAAGACATACTAGTGCACAGGAGTATCCCCGTCGTACAGCCCTGCATCAGACCACTGGGGAAGAGGAA
>NW_022476278.1:0-2813 GCF_009193645.1 Aspergillus pseudonomiae
ATCTTAGTTAATTCTATCTTCTACCTCTCAATTTTACTAAGTTTAATATTATTATATTCATTAATTAATATAAATTTAATTAATAGAATTAACTATAGAACACTTGTATTAAAAAAAATATAAAAAAAATTTTACAATTTCTAAATTGATATTTAATAATTTAAAATACTTAAAGTATTTATCTAGTATTTAGAAAGTGATTATAATATTATTAATATATATTTAATAAATTTTTTTAAAGTTCTTAAACTATATATCTATTTACTATTAAATATAAAATACTAAATTAATAAATTTTATTATAGTAATATTAAATACTTTCTATTTTTAATAATTAATAGTAATAAATCTATTATAATACTTAGATTTTAGTAATTATTAATAGAAAAATTTAACGTAACCCACAAGCGAGCGGGCCACACAATCGGGCGGGTTACTACGCGTTATTTTTACGCGTCTATTTTTTTAAAGCTATTCAACCACTAGCTATACTATTAAAAATATCTAAATTATTAACAAATAAAGTACAATAAAAGAAAAGAATTTTATTAACTATATTAACTATTAAAAATAATAATATTAATAATATTTATAAAGCCGCGCGTGTTTTTAATATATTCTGTATAATATTATAAAGATATTTAGTAAAATATATATTTTAATTAAATTTACACGTAAATAATTATAAATTAACTACTAGTAAAAAAAATTACTTAAAAAATAGATTTTATTTATTAAATCTATATAAAATATCTTCTTGATCTATATATATAAAAAAAATGGCTAATATTCTATTTTTAAAACATAATACTATATCTTTTTCTATTACTATAAAAATAAATTAAATATCTAATTTTACTAAATATATATCTAAAATTAAAACCTACTTTATGCGCTATTATAACTATTAATATATTATAGTAGAAAATCTAAAAATTTTAAATACCCAATTTTAATAAATAAATAAAGCTATTTAAAAGTATAGTATAATCTTATCCAATATCTATAATTTTAATAAAATTAGATTTATAATAAGTTTAATTGCTATTACTAAAGTAATTATTAAATCTAATATATTAAATAAACTGTTTTTATTACAATTAAATAACTGGAAATAGATTATTTCTATAAAATATATTAATTTTAATAGATAGATTTTATCTTCTTATATTATATTTAAAAATAAGATATATATAAAGATTTAGTATAAGAATTAAAAAATTCTATTTAATTAAAAAATCGAGGTCAGTTCTAATAATTAAATAAGTAATAGAATAGATTTATATTAATTATAAAATTATTTTATACTAACCACTATAAGCAAATCTATTAAATAATATTAATTACTTATTTTAAATAGCTACAATAATTATTTAACGCTTTAATTTAATTAAATATATTTAAAAAATAATATTATATCAATCTATATATCTATATATATTTCTTCTAAATTTTAACCGCTTAATATTACTATTTTCGTATTTTTAAAATATATATATAATAGTCTTATTAAATCTAAGATATACTATAGATTTTATTATATTAATAAATTTAATTTTTTAAATACCTATCTAAAAAATTATATATAAATATTTATTAAAAATCATATTTATAGTACTTTTAAAACTATTAGCCTAGTTTTTTTAAACTTTAAATCTATTTTATCTTAGCTAGCAATTTAATTTAATACCCCTATATCTCTAAATAATAAATTAAACAACTAAAGTAATTCAGCGCTTAAAATATCTTATATAATTAAATAATTAAAAAAGTTAAAATCTATACTTAAAAGATTATTTAAAAATTGGTCTTACAGTCCCGATTTATCTATTAAAATTTATTTAAATTAAATAATTAAAAGCGCTGAATAAGCTATAAATAATATAATACTATTTAAATATTAACTTAAGTAATATAAGACTTTATATAAAAAGTAGCTTAAAAAGCGAAAGCACTCTATTAAATAGATTACTTTTAAAAAGGATATATTAATATTTAATACTTAAATTTATATAAAATATAAAGCTTAGGTAAATAAAGCTATTTAAATAAAAGGAATTTAGCCTACTAAATCAAGGATTAAATATATATTCTCTAAATATTTTAGCTATAATATATAAAATTATAAAATTATAAATTACCTAAATTAATAGAACTACTTATTTTTTTATATAAATATAAATTAATAATATTTTAACCGATTTTAATTCTAGTATAGCGGCGTGGTAGCCCGCCCGATTATGTGACCCACTCGCTTGTGGGTTACGTTATATATATCTATTATTAAAATAAAAATATAATCTTTAATTATATTAATAATATTTTATTGATATAATATAAAATATAGATTAAATACCATTTTTTCTTTATGTTTTATTGATTAATAACTATTTAATTTTTTTCATTTTTAATAATCTTTTATATAATAAATATAAAATATATTAGTAAGATATATCTAATAGTCTACACATTGTATTTTATTTTAATATTTTAAAAAAGTAAATATTATATTAATATAATATTAATTTTTTAAATTAATTTAATATATTCTAGACTTCGATAATCTAATTTTTATCTCTTTTTTATAAAGATTTGTATCGATTAATTTAAAAAATATTAATAATAATAAAATAAGAATCAAAATCCTATATATTAAAGTAATAAATGATTTAATTAAATTTATTAACTAAAGTAAAATCAGTTTTATAAACAATAACTTTATTAAATAATACTATATCTTTTTATTATATAAATAATTTAATAATAGTAAAAGGTTAAATAATTAACTATCAAAAAATATTTAAATTAATTTA
>NW_022476279.1:0-2812 GCF_009193645.1 Aspergillus pseudonomiae
TTTTTTCTTTTCTTTTTAATTTGTGGATGTACTCCCATCTACCCTGTCCACGGTAAAAGCGGCAACGTCGGCGGCGTCCTGAAGGTGAAAAAATCAAGACTCCACACTCCCAACGTGCACCTCATTCCTGTGCTCTGTTAGGAGGTCTTCTGCACGCACCACCGATGTCGTGGTGATTGGTCTAATGTCAGGTGGTTCACCCGACATGGTAGCGCTCATGGCTGCTCCATCTTTTCTGACATCGGAAGTTGATTGATCCCACAACGTCTTCAGGAGTGGGTTATTGCTTGTCTTATTAGTCGCCGCACCCGTAGTTGGGTTGTTGTTTTCTTTTTTTGCCCCCTCCCCATTTGTCCTCGTTTATTTCTTACTTTTGCCTCGGGCTTTTTGCTTGCTATGGTCTTTACATGTTACAATCATAATCAACATCCTTATCAGATCCCTGCTCAACATTTCATCTCAGTGTTCTAGTCTGATTCCTTTTTCGAGTATCTTGCTGGATGTGAACTAACAGGCAACAGAATAACTGGGGGCAGTCGATTGGCCAAGCGCGCCCCAACTGTTCATTTCCTTTATTGTGCATTCACTGGGCGGGCAGTCGGGTGCTGAGCCGGTGTTTTGACGGGTTCAGCGCAAAGGGTGGTCTCAAAAGGCCAGAGTAAACTATAGAAGGTGCGGCGCACCTGATGCGTCAAAAACCGCCGCCTCCATGACAGAATCATATGATCCCGACGAGGACCGTCGTTCTCCCGGGCTGGAGGCGACCAAGCCGGATTATAAGCCCCATAAAGAACCAACGCCTCCTTTCATAGTCAAGGAGGTCAAGGAGCCCGAGGGCGAATTTAAATATTCTCCAGGCGAGGGAACACCGGACTGTTCCCGTAAGCCTCAATCGAACCTATACAAGTCCGAAACAAGCGAGGGCAACTCGGTGCTGATCAGCTATATAGACCCTAACCGACCTGATATTGCCAATTATGAGAGAGCTGACCCACTTCGCCCGGAGCACTTCCGTGACATTCTCTGTGATGATCTGCTGGAGAAGCCTCTTGTCAAGCCCGAGAAGCCAAAGCTAGAGAGCCCCGTGGTGGAGCCGGCAAAGCCTAGAGAGCCCCAGTCAGAGACAGATGCGAGTGAAGCAGCGAAGCGCGCTCTTGCACTGTTAGATTTACCAAAACCCAGTGATGGACCCTTGGAGCCTCCAGAGATCCCCGTGAAACCACACGTTCCTTCTCCTGACGCGCGCGGTGGCGTTAAAGTGGAAGTGCTGTCTCCAAAAGCCTCCCAGCCACCACCCCCGGCCCTTCCCAGTATCACGGAGAAGAAACCGTTCAGCCCCCCTTTAAGCCAATATGCAATCTCCCTACATCCGTCGCCGGACGTGTTGCCCCCGTTCCACTCACCTGACAACACTACCACCCTCCCCCCTATTCAGACTGCACTACGTGGTATCGCTCATGTTAATGAGCCCGCTGCACGCGTCAATGGCTCCTCTCCGTATTCTCTACCACCCGTCACAGCTAGTTCCCCACCGGGCCTCCGGAGTGAACCTGTCTGGGAGCATCAACGGCCGGGCCATTTTCCACCTCCCCAGATCCCTCCTAGTCCTTACTCGCATTTGTCACCTGCGAGTACCAAAGATTTGTCCGCCGTATCGTCTCCAGCAACGCAGAATTCATACTGGAGATCTCAGAAATCCGACATACCTTATATCACATCCACCTATGACATCGCCCATTGTGACGCTAAAAGCCCTGCCACGAGCTATCCAACCCCCACAGATCAAACTCCGGCGGGGACGTGTGAGCGGACACCATACAACCCAAGTCCACAACACAATGGAGTTGTCACCTCGGGAGCCTACAAATGTCGGCATCCGGGGTGCACCGCTCCGCCTTTCCAAACTCAGTACCTATTAAAGTAGGTCACGCCCTCATGCATGAGTCTAGTCCTCTGTTGGGTGTTTTCAGAGCTCAAGCTGATACGGAACAGTTCTCACGCGAATGTCCACTCGCAAGACCGACCCCATTTCTGTCCCATTGAGGGCTGTCCTCGTGGAATCGGCGGGAAAGGGTTCAAGCGCAAAAATGAGATGATCCGACATGGCCTGGTTCACAATTCCCCTGGGTATGTGTGCCCGTTCTGTCCCGACCAACAACATAAATACCCACGACCGGACAACCTCCAGCGGTAAGCTTCCCCTAGTTTGGCGTGTGCAACGGTGGTGCCGGTGCTAACGGAATCAGACACGTGCGGGTCCACCATGTGGACAAAAGCAAGGATGACCCCCAGCTGCGGCTAGTCCTATCGCAAAGACCAGAAGGCAGCGCGCGAGGGCGCCGCCGTCGGATCAACGCTTGATTCACTATTTCTATGAAATGCGCATCATACGTATCGACTTCTGCCTGTGAGAAGATGGCTTTCTCACTATTATCGAGAATGACGCGGTCATCTTCACGATGTTTTGCCTTCTTCCCCCCCCCCCCAACAACAACACCTTTTTGATGTACACTGTGCATGCATTATGAATCTCTGCCATATTTCTCATACCATTCTCTTTTTGTGTTGTCCGTTGTTTACTTGTTCGAGATACCAGATGTCTAGAGTTACGAGCCACATTTATCGTTTGTCATTCGTTTCATGTCCGGATATACGCTACGTTTTATGAAGCGTGGGATTGTACAGGAATCAGGATCCGCGGTTGGGCGTCTAGTGAAGGTTTTTTTTATTCTATATCTTTTTTTTTCTCTTCAAAAATCTACTGTGCTTCATTTTCCGTTTCAGAGATGGATCTTTTTTTTTTTTTTTTTTT
>NW_022476280.1:0-2705 GCF_009193645.1 Aspergillus pseudonomiae
AACTGAACTGAACAACTGAACTGAACAACTGAACTGAACAGCTTGAACATTGAACATTGAACGTTGAGCAAGTGTTCACGGACTGCTGAACACTTCCTGACTACTATTGAGAACCCAAACTAGCCCGCCCCACTCACCAACTTACGGTCTTGGCACCCGGTACACGCCCTGTTCATGTAAACGCGCAGAGTCTTCGTGTGTTCAACCCTGCGTCCGACAGAGTCACCTTGCGCTCCATTCTCTCCATCTACATCCCAGACGGCACTTACTCGGAGTCGGACATTACAACGTACAACCGGCACGCCCAATCGAGATTGTCGGTCACGCATACGGAAGCACCAACTCTGTCTCGGG
This sequence comes from Aspergillus pseudonomiae, assembly GCF_009193645.1. NCBI lineage: Eukaryota > Fungi > Ascomycota > Eurotiomycetes > Eurotiales > Aspergillaceae > Aspergillus > Aspergillus pseudonomiae. The sequence continues at coordinate 355 of NW_022476280.1, forward strand.
CCCACCAGCGATGTCGCTCGCCCGTAAGAGGCGGTCACAGAGGGGTACCGACAGGCTCGGAGGTGTCTCTCTTTCGTGACAGACGTTGGAGAGGGCTGGGGGGACCCCTGTTAGGCGCCACTACTACGCCACCGATCTGTGGCACTATCCTTGGCCGTTCCTGCTTCCTAACCGGCCACGACAAGGCCTTGAGCGTCGGATACCAAGAACTCCAGGCCTACAGAGTCAACATACGCAAGGTCATCCTGTGGAGCTGGCTGGGGTGGTCAGACCCTTTTACAAGTCTACAGTAGATTAAAATACGTTTAGAGTAGCTTACTGCTGTGTACTGTAATCTGAGCCGATATTTATCCATGGTGTTGTATTTCTCGCCTGCTGGACGGAATGTCCTGTCTTCCCTTGGTGATGTCAGCCGACCACGGCGGGCCTTCAACGCGGACCTGGGGCAGGGACATGACCTGGGATAGGCGCGAAGTGGAGGCCGGCGGCCATCGATGAATCCCCGAGCGAGGAAGGCTGAGCAGCACCGAGCACCGCTCCAGAAGCCTCCAGACGAGTGGCCAGTCCGCCAGGCCGTCTAGGTCATCATGGCTAATCCGTAGAGTGAATTCGGTGGACGATGGGACCTCGGCGGAGCCGAACGCAGCCAGGCCCGAGATGGATTCCAGCAACCGCACCCGCCGCAGAGCAGGAAACGCGACGACGGGCCGCGGCACCTCCGCCACGAACTCACAGTCCAACAGGTGGAGCTCCTCCAGATCCCACCCCAGGGAGGCCAGGATCTGATGTAGGTCCAGGCCGCTGGAAAACTCAATCTCGAGTTTCTGGAGCCGGACAGCTCGTCCGCACCAGATAATACTCTCCCGTTGCGCGCCCGCGATCGACAGAGTGCGGAGCTGCGGCAGGAGCTGGAGTTGCAGCAGGGCACAGGGGCCCTGCCCGTGCCGAGGGCATTCCAAGCAGTAGCAGCAAAAGTTCAACGCCAGCGTTTCCAGAACGGGAAGCGCCGGAAGCACGCACAACCCGGGTTCATGTTCGATGCAGGAGATATGCAGCTGACGCAGGTGATGAAAAGTCATCGGAACCGTCCAGATTCGGGGCGACATGAAGTCCACGCTCAGGCTGCGCAGCGACGGAAGGCCGGCCAGCCGCACCAGAAGCGTCTGGAAGCTGCCCAGGCTGGGTGGATAGCTGATACTGTGTCACGATCAGTATCAGAGATCGGCAGTCGGCAATAAAGGGAGGTGTCCGCCGGGGGGAACATGCCTGAACGCACGGAGACGGTCTAGCTTGGCCAGGACGTCAAAGAACCCGGGCTCGAGAAAGTTCTCGTCGCCCCAGATATCCATCGTCCGAACGTGCGAAGACCACTGGGCCACCATCGCCAACAGGCGGCTGGACGACGGTGGGAAGCGCCGAGTGTTCAAGTCCGTCGCCTGCGCCCCATCGAAGCGGATCTCCACGCCGCGGAAAAGGGAGCGCGCCGAGGCAACGCGCAGTGCCTCACAGCTGTTGTAGACATTCCAAAGGTGAAAGGTATCCAGCTAAGGCGCCCCGTTAGCCAGCGAGGCTCAAAACGCAGTGGCCGCTGCAGGGTGGCCGCTGCAGGGAAGCGTCGCAGTGGCTTACATTCTGGAGGATGAGATCAAGGATCTCAGCCGGGAGAGCAAGAAGGGGCATGATCGAGGATCCGACGGCGCGTCGGCATCCCAGAGCCCTCGTGGGCAGCGGGTAGCCTGGAGGTGTACATATAGACCGTTGGCCGTGCAGGAACAAATTGGCCGGGGCAATGCCTCCGACACGGCTTCGAACATCTCAGGAAGCGGGATGGGCGTCAGCAGAGACCATTCTGGGGTCACTGCAAGTGCACCAAAGATGGCGGTCGAGAAGCAGGCGAGTATTCAACGCAAGACAGTTCACCATCCATCCACACTGGCGGTGGCGGGAAATCCAGGATAGGGCTGTTGAACAGGAACACGCTGCCCTCCCGTCGTCCCGACCGTGGGCGGTGCCTCGGAAAACCAACGGAGAGGGTCGCGCGAGATTATGTTCGGCAGCCCTCATGTGAGGACCTCAAATTTCATCCGGGCCCCAGGCGAAGAACAGTCCCATGTCCATCACCAACCTTGGCCTTCCACCGCAAGGGTTTCTGCGCAGGCCGCTTTTCTCCCCTCCCTGTGGTCTCCATGGTCCTCAGTCCTTCTCTTATGGTGATATGCACACGCGCTTGACCGGTGTCAGGGCGCGCATCGGGATGCGTTCTGACGCTGATTTTCTCTCCGTCTGGGCGTGCGTCGTTCCTCAATAACGGTTGAAGTGGGTCTCGAGAGCCCCGCGGGTTTTCCCTGGTC
>NW_022476281.1:0-2646 GCF_009193645.1 Aspergillus pseudonomiae
ATTAATATTTTCTTTAACTAAAACTATATTATATCTATATAGTAATTTATTAAAAAATGAAAATAATTATTTAATTAATATTATATAAATATATTTATAAAAACTAAAAATTATATTATTTAATAAATTAATAAATTTTTTACTTTTAAAAAATTTATATTCTAATTCTATTAATATTTATAATATAAATAATGTTGGCTAGGGGATTCCGCCTGGTGGCCGATTGGCCCGGAAAGTGGGTTCTTCCGGCCGCTAAGCGGTCCCACAAAGGATGGCTTTCTAGGCTTAGATAGTTTTAGATAGCCAGAGGCAAGTAATCAATGAAGGCCTGAAGATGATCCCCAATTAGAGCCTTGATAAATAATTTATGAAAACTATTTAAATTAATATTTAAATTCTATTTTTTAAATTAATTTAATTTAAAAAATAAAAAATAATTTTTTAATTTAAATTTTTAATTATTTCTATTTTTAATTAAATTAGTATTATCCCTAGATTTTTTAATTATAATAAAAAAAAGGTCATTCTCAATTTATAATTTATTAAAATTTTTATTAAAAATTATTTTTTAATTTTTATACATTATTTATCTTTTATTATTTGAAACTATTTAAATTTAAAAAGCTATTCTTTATAAAACCACTTAATAATTGAAAGAACCCACTTTCTACGTTAATTGAATACCAGGCGGAATCCCCTAGCTAATAAACTTAGGGGTCAAAATTCTGACTACACCCGCCATTTCGGCAAAAAATGCAATAAATTTAAACTCGATTTTCTTAACTAATTTAAATAATATTAATTTATAAATTGATTATATAAATTCTATATATCAATACTTTGTATACTAGTCACGTACTAAATATACAGCTTAAAGTCTATATAATATAAAATAAATAAAATAATCTATTTATTTCTAACAAATAGTTTACTAAGTAGTTTAAATATTTTTTTTAAATTACGTTTAATTAATCTATAATTTATTATTTAAAAAAAGCTCTAGATAAAACTTTAAAAGCTTTTTTTTAAAATAGATTTTAAAGATATTTAATAGAATTTAAATTAAATAAATATATAAGTTAATTTAGTATTTAAATTCTATATCTTTTAAACTAGTTCTATATCTTGTAGAAAATATAAATTTTTATATTATTTTATTAAAATATAGAGCTAGGTTTATAGATTAGTAGAAACCCTTTTTTTAAATAGATAAAATAGAATTTAGTAGAGTATTTATTTTAAGGCGATAATTTATTTTATTTTAAAACAATTAATTTAGATTAGCTATTAATCTATATAATATTTTAAATTATTTAAAAAATATCTTTTCTATAGTTTATTAAATTAACTAGATCTTTTTTATATATTTTATCAGAAAAGCGGAATATATATTAGATTAAATTATTTAACTTTTATTAAATAAAATATTTATTCTAAAGAATTATTTTAAATAAATAAATAAAATTAATTTATATATGTATAAATTAAAGGTATTTTTTAATTATATTAAATTTTAAAAGTATATATTTTTTAGCTTTCTATTTTTTTAAATAAAAAGTTTTAAGTACGCGCTTAATAGTAAATTAAGAAATTAAAAAATTATTATTAATAATTAAGATCTTATAATTTATCTTAGGTTTTTAGTAAATAAATAAATATATAACGCTTTTTAGCGAAGGTAAGTTTTTAAGATTTACCTTTTCTAAATTTACTTTCTAAGGTATAGTAGTATTAAAAGTATTTTTTAGTTAAGTAAATAGTAGAATAATAGATAGTAAATTGTTTTGTAAATTAAATAGGTAATATATTATTTTTTAAATTAGATATAATTATTACGCGTATTTTAGTAAAAAGCTTTTAATTTAGTCTTTTATTTCTATTAATTTTGGTTTTAAAAGACCTTATAATAGTAGTGTAGTAGGTAGTTAAAGAAAGTATAATTTTTAATACATTGACGGAAACGCGCTAGTGTAGTCAGACTTTTGACCCCCAATGTACTATATTTAAAATCTCGAGCTCAATTCCAGTTTAGTAAAAAAGATTAATTAAAATTAGAAATAATATTAAATATTCTATTATCAATTAACTTACTATCTATAAACTTATTAACAGTTAAATGGCAATTTTTAATATATATATAAAAAATATTTTATTTAACTTTATAGATAGAAAATTATTTCATAATTCTATTATAGTTACTGATACTACTTTAGTTAGTTGTATTATTAAAAAGCTATTTAATAATTCTACTACTACTATCTCTAATTTAAATTTAATACTATAATTAAGAGCTTATTAAATTATACTCACTTTAATATATAATAAATTAATAGAAGTCTATAAAATATATTTAATATCTTTTTTAATTCTATTAATTGAATCGAAGATTGACTTAGTTATCTAGAGATTTATTAGAAATAATTAAATTTATGGAGATTATCGATCTCTAAACTTTAAAAGAGTTTAAAAATTATTTAAATAAGATTAAGAGTTAAATAATAATAATACTAGTTTAAAAATTAAAAAAAAATTAGATATTTTTAATTTAATTTAAAAAATGATATTATTATTATTAAGTGATTAAATAAGTAAATCTATTATGAAAAAATTAATATCTTTGTTAATTATCTGTATAACATTATTTAG
>NW_022476282.1:0-2616 GCF_009193645.1 Aspergillus pseudonomiae
TAATTTTAAAAAATATTATAAATATTATAAAAATTTAAATAATAAATATTATATAATTAAATATTTTTATTTTATATTTATATAATAATTAATTAATTAGTAGAAATTTTAAATATTATATTTTAAATATATTTATTAAATAAAAAATTAAAAATCTTTTAATTATCGTGATAAAATATATTATTTTTATAATAATTTTATTATAAAAAAATCTATAGTTTATCTATACTAGATATATAATATAAAAATAAATAAATTTATTATTTTACATTTTACCCATCTCACCGCCAACCCCCACTTTCAATAAGAGATCGACTACAGCTCAATAAAATCCTCAACTCAATAAAATCGTCTCATTATATCAATATCTTTATTATTTTTAAAACTATTCAAACCACATATAATATACAATCTACCTATAAAACTAAAAAAAAACTTATTCAAAAGGCCCTACACATATATAATAAAAAAAACGCGTTAAAAAGTAGATTAATATCAAAAAATTAATACATAAATACGTAATCCCCTATAAATATCTTTATCGTTACATAAATAGCAAAGCCAGTAAAAATACTAGGTAACTTTTTAATTAATATCTTAATTTAGCTTAGTATAATATTTTATATAATTATATTAATCGACTTAATAATATAGATATCTCTCTAAACGTTTAATAAATTAGAAAGGCTATAGATATAATTCTATAACAAAATTATATAAATTCTACTACTATATTACTAAAAGTCTTAAAAAATTAACTATACAAATTTCTTCGATAAATAAATTATTATATAAAAGATAAACATCATATAATTAATATAGATTATTAAAATACTAAAGATAAAGCTTTTATTATATAATAATATAACTACTTTTAACTTTAGACTAAGATATATAATATATATAATAAGAATATCTAGAATTTTAATAAAATAGACTTCTATATAAACTAAAGCCATACGGAGACAAGTTTTATATACTATTCTAAATAAAATAATAATATTACCAATACTTTATCCTATATACTAATAAACTCTATCGAATATATTAATACTATTAAAAATAAGATTTTACCTATTTTACTTCTTCTAGATAATATTTTTCTATATAACTAATTTATATATACTAAGCTACTAAATAACTATATTATTGAAATCTTTAAATTAAACTATTTAAATAATACAATTATTTATAACTAAATTTATTATTTTAATTACTATATAATCTTCCAGCAATAAGATATTTACCGATTTCTTTTTATAGATAATTATAATTTCTATTTTACTATTAAACTTGTACAATACTATAAAAATTATAGAATTTTACTATTTTTTTATTTAATTTACTAACTTCAACCGCTCAATTTAGTTCCATTTTAATATTTAAAAATAATATATAATACTGCAGTTAGCGAAGTTTCTTATATTAATAGTTAATAATATAATAAATTTAAATTTCTATACAATATTAATAGAATACGCAAAGATACTTTAATATTAGTAACTATTTAAATAAGTTAATAAAACATAGATATTCGATTATTTAATCCTAATCTTATTTTATAGCAAATAGATTATTAGATTAATAATAATTAAAATATCTTACAAATATATAACAGTAATTATAGAATTGAGGATTTTAATAAGTTATCTATATTTTATATTAACTATATAACAATAACAATTACTACTACTACTACTACTACTACTACTACTACTACTACTATCTATAAAATATTATTATTACTACTTAAATTAATTACTAAAATATCTATAATACTATATTCTATATAAAAGAAAATTATTATATACCGCAGTTCTAAAAAAAAGCTTTTATTTAATATAAAACGATTCTTATAAAATATTTTATCTAATATAGAGAAAAATACTATAGTCTCTATAGCTTTAAATAAATTTTTATAAACTATTAAAAAATCTTCTAAATGGATATTTAAATCCAAGCGCTAGATTAAATTAAATAACCTTATATATATAAAGGATATACAGTATTATATTAATACTAAAGATAAAACTAATATAAAAGCTTGTTAACAGTCTACAGTTAAAAAACGTTACTAGAAAAATAAAACCTTTATAAAATAACTTAATAAAAAGATTAATAATACTTCTATACTAATCTCATCGAGTTAGAAAAACGCGGTATCTAAAAATCTATATACTATAGATATACAGGGAGATTTTTAAATAACTTCATTGTATATAGAAATAGCGATTTTTTAATATTCTATATTAATATAATAAGATAATTTTACTAAACCGAGGATTTTATTAAGCCGTAGTCGATCCCCTACTAAAAGTGGGGGTCGGTGGTAAGACGGGTAATATTATTAAAAATTATATTTTATATTAAAAAAGTAATAGTAAATATTTTTATAAAATATTAAATTTAATAATTATTATAACTATAAAATCTAAATATATAATTTTATCTTTTATTAATAATAAAAGTATAGAAATATAAATTAAAACTTATTATAATTTAAATGTATTTTATAATTTATTTAATATTATAAAAATTAAATTTATAAATTATAAAAGATATATTAATTATTTTATTTTAATTAATAATATTACATTATTAGATTTAAAATTAATA
>NW_022476283.1:0-2539 GCF_009193645.1 Aspergillus pseudonomiae
AATATATATACTTAATAAATCTAGTCTTTTAAATTTAAATCTAATATTAATAATAATCTTATATTAATTATATTTCTATAATAATAGTAATTTAGTATTAATAGTAGTCTCATGTTAACTATATTTCTATAATAATATTAATCTAGTATTAATAATAGTTCTACGATAGTCCTATAGCGATTCCTATTTTAACAAAACTATAATCTAATACTAATAGAAGTCGAGAAGTAACTTTAGATTAGTAACCCTCAAAATATGGTCCACTAACTGGTCTCAAACTTAATAACGAAGCCCCGGGCGTAACAATTTAATATATAATTATATTTATTAATAATAATTTCTATATTAAATATTGATCTATTTATTTAATATTCAAAATAAATATTTTTTTAATAAAGAAAATTATTATAAAATTATAAATACATTTAATAAATATATTATTATATATAACTACTATTATAAATTTATAAAAAAATACAATATTTAATTTATTTATCTTTTTATTATATTATCTTTTAAATTATATATATATATTTAATAAAATTATTATTAATTTTAAAGATAGTTGAAATATAATATATTTAAATATTTTTATTTAATTTAATATTTTATTAATATAGTTTAATCGCCTTTATAACTATCTTAATGTTATAGACCCTTGTCTAGCGCACCTTATTGAAGACGGATATATAAGGTAAAATAACGATAGAATAACGATAGTCGATTCCTAAGTAAAAGATATCTAATAAATTATTTATTTAATAGTTATTTAAAAAGGGCTATAAATATTAATAATAGCTTTATTATATAATACTTATTTTAGTATCTACTTTAAAAAAAGTATACTGGAAATATACAGTACTATATATTATAATTAAATATACTTTATCTTCTATTTCTAAGAAAGTTATAATAGAAATAGATATTCAAGAATATATAAAAATATTTATTTTATATATTTAGTTTAGTTTTTTATAATTAATTTATAATTATTATTATAGAATTATTTTTAGTAGTATAGTTAATTTTAACTCGTTTATACTTTTTTAACTATTAGATATATATACTTAATAGGTCTAGTTCTTTAGACTTAAGTCTAGTATTAATAGTAGTCTAGTATTAATTATATTTTTATAATAATAGTAGTTTAGTATTAATAGTAATCTAGTATTAACTATATTCCTATAATAACGATAATTTAGTATCGATAGTAGTCTAATATTAATTATATTCTTATAACGACGGTAGTCTAGTATTAATAATAATCTAGTATTAACTATATCTTTATAATAATAGTAATCTAGTATCGATAGTAGTCTAGTATCGACAGAAATTCTAAGATAATTTTTATTTTATTTAGACCGTAACTTAATAATAATAGAAGTTAAAGGCCGATTTTAAGTTAATAATCCTTGGAATATAGTTTATTAACTAATTTTAAACTTAATAATAAAGCCCTGGGTATAATATATTAATTACCAGTCTATATAAGTTAAACTACGTTTAGATTTAAAAATCGATAATATATCCTTTTAATTATTTAATAATAAAAAGACTCCAGTTAAAAATATTCTATTAATAAAAACTAATTTTAAAAATAATAAATCTATAAAAGAATAGTTAAAGTAAATAAAAAATATAATTACTTAACTAATCAGTAATATTAAAGAAAAGAATTAGGAAATTAAAAATTTTAAAATAAAATTTAGAAAAGCTAAAAAGATTTGAAAGAAATATAAAAATTATATTATTTAATTTAATAATTAGGTTAGAGTAGTAGTATTTAAAGATATAATTAAAAAAGTAAAATTATTAAAAGCTAAATCTTTTAATAAAATTTATTCTAAGTTATAGGTATTTTTAACGTAAATAAATATATATATTTATATAAATAAAAGGAATTTTATTAATAAAGTTAATAAGATTATCTTTATATTTATTTACTTATATAGAATAGTATAGAACTAGTTTAAACTATATATTTAAAAATATTATAAGATTATATTAAATAAATAATTAAATATTATATAAAAATTATTTATTAACTCGGGAAATTTATATAAATATCTTGAATAAATTTTTAAAAATATTAATACCAAAGCTATAGTTAAATATAAATTAAAATAGCTATATTAATGAGATAATATATTTATCTACGCAGTAGAATTTCAATAGATTATATTTAAAATAGACTGGAATAAAAAAGTTTATATATTAATCTTTATTAGTAATTTTAAAAGATATATAAAAGATAAATTTATATAAATTAATAAATTAGTTATATTTAATAAAGTAATCGACTTTGTTATTAAAGTAGATAATTAATATTATAAATAATTTATAAAAAAATAGAATAACAAGACTTAGAAAAAAAGTAAATATTAATTTTAAAATTAATATAAATTTAATAATTAATAAAAATATATAAATATAAAGTACAGCGACTTTTATAGATTAAAATCTATAAAATTAGATACTATTAAAAGATAGGATTAACGTATTGGTATCTTTTAATAGAAATATAAATATAAAAAAAAAA
>NW_022476284.1:0-2526 GCF_009193645.1 Aspergillus pseudonomiae
ACCTAAATTCGAGAACCAGAATGTAACAAGAATAAACCCAATCTTATCTTCCCCAGTAGTCTAATTTAATAATTTTATTTTTATTCTTTGATGTGCAATAGCAATAATTCATTAAATTATATATATTTTTCCAAATATTCTTTTCTACCAACCATACAATTAGAAAAAGTGTAAAGAATAACCCTAATCGCGTGTCAAAAAAAATATAAAATAAATAAAAAAAAAAACTACAGCCAACCCACAACAATGTGCTGTACACTACAGTACCGATCTGTTACGCAGCTTTGGTCGCGTCTTTGTCCTCGTCCTTGATTTTCAAGTTCGCCAAACACGGCGCGACAAACAACTGTCCAGATACCACGCCGTTGAGCGTCCCAACAGTCACAACAACCCATAATACAACCACGCAAAGCGAGACAATCTACCAGACATTAGTGCGAAATTCATCGACAAGAAGCGTAGAAGATTACATACTGTCCCAAGGATTCTAAAGAACTCCGACGGCAACTCTGTGCCCATTTCACAGGTACAGGTGGCGAAGACACCCAGGGGAAATGTGAACCCCCACCATCCAATGTTGAACGGAAAGCTCTTGCATCGAACAATGGATGCCAGGGCAAAAAAGAGCCAGACAAGTGCGAAAGCCCAGAGAATCAAGGCGACCAGGAAGCCTACTGTGTAGAAGACATCGCCGGATGATGCTTGAAGTGTGTGTGTTTCAGGGAGAATTGTCTGCGCCACCTTACCCAGTTTCAAGATCCTACAGACGTTAGAATCTGTGTGTACTCTGCTGGGGAAAAGTGCCCTTACCCAAAACTGCCTTGACTCAATGGGCCCAGAGGCAAGAAAACGCTGACGATCACCGCTTTGGGCGGAATCTTGTGCAGAGTCAGTCGTTGTAGGTAGATCACCATGACCATCATGGCCAGTGGAAGCCCAATTCCCCACAACACATACGAAACGATCACAGTCCATAGCGCATGTTGCGGATTGGAGAGAACACCCGCCACGATGCCGCCGGAAGACCCGGCAACGACGCAGCTGACAATGGGGAGGAGCCAAACCGCGGTCATGGATGAGAGTTGCGTTTCGCCTCCATGGGACATCCTAGGATTCATTTAGTGTGGTTCAACTCGCTATTCGGAGGGGACATGTGGCGTACAATAAAAATGGCAGTGAGAGAGCGGTAATGACTGAGAGAATGGCGTCAAATATCCACATCCCCCAGGCGAAGTTCTTGGCCCATTCCCCCCAAGCTGGGACGCAGACGAAGCAAAACATATTAACAATCGTGGCAAAGCCCATGGGGAATGTCCCAAGGAACATAGATTGAACCGGATGGGTAATCATTACAGTGAAAATTTCCGGGTACAACGAGTACCGGAGGATGGTGATGACACATCCTATCGCGAAGAGAAGAACGTTGAAGGCAAAGACCACAACAGAAATCCAGTAGAGCCATTCGCCGTTATAGGGCAGGGTATTTAGCAGGATTGAAACAATGCCTGTGCCCATCGTGACCGAAAACCACCTGTATCCAAGGTTTAACAAGAATGTTCTCCCCGGGGAGAGGATTTAAGGCTTACGAAGGGGTGAAATTGCGAACCACCCTCCTCCAGCCCGTATCATGTTTTGTGAGTTGGGGTTGTCCTGAGCATTCGTTTGAACTAGCCATGACTCGATTTGTCGATGTTCAGCCTTGAGCTGTTTGATGTCTGGGTAATGGTTGCCGGAGAGTTTTATTGACTCGGAGACATCCGTTGCCACCCGTTTCCTAAAATAATCATCGACGTTACGATGCCTGTCGTCTCTTGGTTTGTCTACGATTGCAGACAGGTTATATACACCGCTGTTACCTCTGCAGCTTAACCTGTGAGTCATTGGTGTTCACTCTTGGATTTCTATGTGATAATCTTTTCCGAGACATAACAACTCGGCCGAGAGCATCGGCGACGGTTGTGGGAACCACGAAAGGAGGTTAACAGATAGAGAAGAGTAATCTACAAAATGCAAGATATAAGGGAAAGAATTTAGCAAACAGGGTCTTGTGTGTAATCCAGATTTGTTGCTTAGGCTGTATTTCCTTTCAACGTTCGGCGCATGCCCACTCGCTAAAAGGGGGCATGGACCATAGGTACATTTACTAAGCTAATGAGACGAGAAAGGCATACCTAGAACAGCCACTACTTTTACGAGCCTTCTCCCATGCTTGATTCAAACAGATACTCAACGTGTGGTGACGATGGCCAGACAGCACGCTTCCAGCGACGGCCTTGTCCAGCAACCTTTTCAGAATCAAAGAGGAATACTCTATGAGGTTATGCAGCAACACCCAGTTCTGAAGCCCTTCTTCAAATCTCGGTTGCTATCGTTCCCACAAAGACCCTGTTCTCCTGCAAACTTGGTACTGCACTGTGAGTCACGACTTCCCAATGAGTGTTGTGTTACATGGAGGGTGAATCAGCCTCAGGCGCTCAGGTTTATAGCAAAGCCGCCGGAGTATAAATCCCCCCTCCCCCCTCCCCC
>NW_022476285.1:0-2436 GCF_009193645.1 Aspergillus pseudonomiae
TTATTAAATTAAATAATATAATTTTTATATTTTTTTACACTTTTTTTAATTTCTTTAAGCTTTATTTTAAAATTTTCGATTTTTTAAGTTTTTTTAAAAAACTATTAATTAATTAAATAATTATATTTTTTATTTACTTTAGCCATTTTATTATAGATTTTTTATTTTTAAAATTAATTTTTATTAGTAGAGTATTTTTAACTAGAGTTTTTTTATTATTAGATAACTTAGCAGATATATTATGAATTTTAATTTTAAATATAGTTTAATTTATATAAACTAGTAATTAATATATTATATCTAAGATTCTATTATTAAATCTAAAATTAGTTAATAAATTATATTTTAAAAGTTATTAATCTAAAGTTATCCTTTAACTTCTATTATTATTAAATTATAATTTTAATAAAATAAAAATTATTTCAGAACTACTGTTAGTATAGGATTATTATTATTATAAGGATATAATCGGTATAAAACTATTATTAATATTAAATTATTATTATTATAGAAATATAGTTAACACAAGACTATTATTAATATTAGATTTAAGTTAAAAAAGCTAGGTCTATTAAATATATATATTTAATAGTTAAAAGAGTATAAATAAGTTAAGATTAGTTATATTATTAAAGGTAATTTTATAATAATAATTTAAATTAATTATAAAAAATTAAATTAAATATATAAATAAATATTTTTATATATTCTTTTTTATTATATTATTATTATAATTTCTTATATTAATAATATACTATATTTTATCGGTACTATGAGCTTGTCATGTTGCTAATATATTAAATTATATTATTATTATAATATACGTAATTTTATTATAGTAGTTAATATTAGTATTTATAGTTTTTCTGGAATAACTATTAAATAAACGATTTATTAGGTATTTTCTATTTAGAAATTGGCTATTATTATTCTATTGTTATTCTGCCTTGTATATTTACCTTTGATAAAGTGCGCTAGACAAGGGTCTGTAATAATATATTATATATTAATTATTTTGAAAATTAATAATTAAATATATATAAAAATATACAATTTCTACTATTAAAATTATAATATGTTTATTTATCTTTTTATTATCTTATTTTCTATATTATATATATATTTAATTAATAAGATTATTATTATTTTTAAGGATATCTAAAACTTTAATATAAATTAAATATTTCAATTTAAAACAAAAACTATTAATAAATTTGAATTACATATTTTTATATATTAAATAATATTTATATTCTATTTAATCATCATTTAAATAAACTTTTTTTAATTATATTAATTTTTTTATTTTATTTTGAAAATAAATAGAATAATATATATCGAAAATACCATTTCCTATTTATGAAATATTATAAAAATTTTTAAAAAATTCTAGAATACTTGTAATATAGAACACACTAAGCGAATAATATCATTTACTTAACTATTTTTAAATAGAAAATTAAAATTATTATAAAAAAATAGTAGTGTATTAAACTTAATCCAATTAAAAATCAATATTATTACAAATAGTACTTTTAATCAAATATTAATATACTCTTAATTTTTTATTAATTTTTACTTACATTAGATTTATGTAATATATGATATTTATTTATTTATTTATTTGTATTTTTTTTATATTATTTCTTAATCTAGGACTTGTATATATAATTTTAATTATATTTATTTATCTATCTCTAACCTTTTAAATTTAGAACTCTATAATATCAATCTCTAAGAATCTATTTAATTTTATTTCCTGATCATTTAACTAATTAATTATATTTTTATTCTTTTATTAACATTATCTAGAATAATATTATTTAATATTAAAATTTCAATAATTTTAATTCAAGTATTTAATTACATACAGTGGAATCGACTTATTTAATTAATTATAAAATTAAAAACATTTAAAGTTATATTTTAATCTATTTACTTAATTAATTATACTTTATTATTCAAGTAAATTTAATTTTAATTAGATCTAAAAAAAGTTAAAATTTTAATTAATTTAAAATTAGGTAATAGGAAATTCTATAGAACTTTAATTAGAAATTATACAAAATAGAAAACATTATTTAATTTTAACTAAGATTTCAATCCTACTATAAATTATTATTAACTTACTATTTCAAAATAATAAAATTATAATTGTATTTACTAAGTTTATTAATTTTTTAAAATTTTTAAAAAATAAATTAATCTTTACTAATAAATTAAAAAAAATTAATTAAATACAATATTAAATTTAAAACTTTATTAATTAAAATTCTAGAATTTTATATATTAATAAAGAGAAATTTATATTTTAAAATTTTAAAACTTAATTTTAACTATTTTGTCAACTTTTTCAGTTCTAGAGTAAAATAAAATACTTGAAAATTTAAAAAATCTATAATTTATATTCTCTTTTTATAAAATAGTCCAATGATT
>NW_022476286.1:0-2414 GCF_009193645.1 Aspergillus pseudonomiae
ATTTAATATTTTAATTTATTATAAAAATATTTCTTATTCTCTAAATTAAAATTTATATTTAAAAAACAAAATTTAAATATTAATTTAAGTAATTTTTATAAATTAGTTATATTATAAATATTAATAGAATTAAAATATAAATTTTTTAAAATTAATAAATTTAATAATTTATTATATAATATAATTTTTAATTTTTAATAAATTATTATATAAATATAAAATTTACTTAAAAAAATATTAATTAAATAATTAAAATTAATATATTTTTAATAAATATGTCTAATATAACATAGCCGGTAAGCGGTCCGGTTATGTAAGCACTCCAGTTACCCCACGCGTTTTTTCGCGCCTTCTAGAATTAAAGCTATTCAAAACACCCAAAAATCTACATTTCTATAGAAAATTTAAATAGTTTAATGATTAGAATAATAAGTAATTTTATAACCTAGAATACCGTAACTAGAGTACTTTGGTAGGGTATATATATACTGGTTTTCTACTACAGAACCTATATTTACTATTTTAATAGATATAGCTATATTAATAGAATTTCTACTTTGTATAAGCTCCTGAACTTTTTAAACTAAAGTATCTAATTCTATAGAAAATTATCTAGTAAAGCGCTTTTTCTTTTTAAGTATCTTTTTATATACAGCGCGTAGTTTTTTAGTTTTCTACTTTATAATAGTAGTTTTATTTAAAACTTATTTATAATTTTTAAAAAATTATTTTATTACTATTTTAATAGATAAATTAAGACTCTTTATATGAGCTTTAAGTAATTTTTTAAACGTAGTTTCTTACTTTTATAATTACTTTAGATTATAAAATATTTTAAATACTAAATTAGTAGATCTACTACTAAACTTATTATTTAGAAATATTACTTTTAGCTAAATATTTAGCTAAGATAATATATATTTAAAATTAAAAAAATAAAACTAGTAATTAAAAAACTGCTATAAATATTATTAATAGTATATATTTAAACTCTCGCTTAAGAAAAGGTTTTAAGAAAGTTAAGTTTATTAATATAATTAAAATTTAATTTTATCTTATTCTTAACCAGCTGTCCATACGCGCGTTTTAAAAGATTAAAATAATTTATATTAAATGGCTAAAGTAAATAAAATAAGTATATAGATATATAAAGCGGTATAATATTATTTTAACTATATATATTATTAAACTAAGGTGTTAAATAATTACTATAGTTATTGAATATTAAAAGTTAATATTAATTAATTATTATATAGTTAATAGTAAAAAATATAAATAGCTACTATAATTAATATAGATCTATTTTATTAGTAGTCTAGCTATTTATACTTATTTCTATATATTAATCTAATAGTAGACTTATCTTATATTAGCTTTTAATATAGACTTTGCTTTTAAAAATAAAATAAAATAGAAAAAATTCTCTAGAGTTAATATACTTAATAGAAATAATCTATTTTTAGTTTCCTAGTTATAAAAGAAAAGATCTATTAGTTAACTTAGCATAAGTAACTACTTTAATAATAGATATCAAGTCTATTGCAAAGCCAATTTTATTAAAATTGTAGATATTATCCAATTAAATATTATATTATATTATAGTAATCTATACGCGCTTAAACTATTTATATAGAAATTTAAAATTCTCGTATTTAGTACACTAATAATTATAGTAATAAAAAAAGTAAAATTCTAACTTATCTCTACGCTAAACTAAATTGTATATCTATTTTTAATCTATAATAGTAGATATAGAATTACTACGCTTAGTAAATAGAATATTAGCTATTTCTTATATATATATATATTAAGAAGCTGCTCCACGTTAATTTAGCGATAGAATCTATTGTACTAAGGAATTTTTCTTATTTTAAGTTAATTTATAGCTTTTGACGCGTAGTTTAGCTTAAAATATATAACTATTTAATTGTTTTTGAATAGTAGAATAAGATATATTAAACATAGATACAGCTTTTCGAATATTAGTTATTTTTTATTTATTTAAAGTTAAAATAGTTAATAGTATTTTATCTTCCTATTCTACTTGATTTTTAGAGCTTTTAGGCATTTGTAGTTGAATAGCTTCAATTCTAGAAGGCGCGAAAAAACGCGTAGGGTGACCGGAGTGCTTACATGACCGGACCGCTTACCGGCTACGTTATAATAACTTTTATAAAATTTAAAAAATTATAAAATATAATCTTTTTATATAAAAAATATATTATATATTAAAACAATAATTTTAGAATCTAGATTATATTTATATTTTTAAATTATTTATTATAACTTATATTTAAATAATTATTAATATAATATAATATTAATAGTAAATAAAGAATCTCTGTATATATAATAAATTAAAATATTTTAGTTATATTAAAAAACTATTATCTTATTATATATTAAAAAATAAT
>NW_022476287.1:0-2236 GCF_009193645.1 Aspergillus pseudonomiae
ATTTATTTTAAAAAATAATGATCATTATTATATTTAATTATTAAATTATAGAAAAATATAATAAATTTTTCAATAATTTTAAAAATTAGTTACCTATTAGTTAAATAAAATAAAAATTAAACTTAATAAAAAACTTATAGAATTAAGTAATAAATTAAAAATTTAATAAATTAAGTAAAAAAATAGAAGGGGGCTATAAATACCAAAAAATAAAAGAAAAGAGAAAAAATAAAATTGTTACAGACCCTTGTCTAATGCATCTTATTAAAAGTAGGTATACAAGGTAGAATAATAATAAAATAATAATAGCCGATTGCTAAATGGAAGGTACTTAATAAATTATTTATTTAATAATTATTTAGAAAAGACTATTAATACCAATATTAACTATTATAATAAATTATATATATTATAGTAATAATATAACTATATATATTAATAATACGATAAGCTCGTAATATTAATAAAATATATTATATTATTAATATAAGGAAATTGTAGTAGCGATATTATAAAAGAGAATATATATAAAAATACTTATTTATATATTTATTTTAATTTTGTATAATTAATTTAAATAATTATTATAGAATTACCTTTAATAATATAACTACTTTTAATTCATTTATACTTTTTTAACGATTAAATATATATATTTAATAGACCTAGCTTTTTAAATTCAAGTTTAATATTAATAATAGTTTTATATTAACTATATTTCTATAATACCAGTAATCTAATATTAATAGTAGTCTTGTATCGATTATATTTCTATAACAATAGTAATTTAATATTGACGGTAGTTTTATAATAACTTTTGTTTTATTAAGACTATAATTTAATAATAATAAAAGTTAAAGAATAATTTTAGATTAATATTTTTTAAAATATAATCTATTAACTAATTTTAAATTTAATAATAAAGTTTTAAATATAATATATTAATTACTAGTTTATATAAATTAAATTATGTTTAAACTTAAAAATTAATAATATATCTTTTCAGTTATCCAATAGTAAAAAGATTTTAGTTAAAAATATTTTATTAATAGAAATTAATTTTAAAAACGAGAAATTTATAAAAGAATAGTTAAAATAAATAAAAAATATAATTACTTAGCTAATTAATAATATTAAAAAAAGAATTAAAAAATTAAAAATCTTAAAATAAAGCTTAGACAAGTTAAAAAAGTTTAAAAGAAACATAAAATTTATATTATTTGATTTAATAATTAAGTTAAAGTAGTAGTATTTAAAGATATAATTAAAAAAGTAAAGTTATGAAAATTAAGCTTTTTAATAGAATTTACTTTAAATTATAGATATTTTTAATATAAATAAATATATATATTTACGCGAATAAAAGGAATTTTATAAATAAAATTAATAAAATTATTTTTATATTTATTTATTTATATAAAATAATATAGAATTAATTTAAATTATATATTTAAAAATATTATAAAATTATATTAATTTATATAGTAAAATTGCAGTAAATTATATTTAAAATAGACTAGAATAAAAAAGTTTCTATATTAATTTTTATTAATAATTTTAAAAGATATATAAAAAATACAATTATATAAATTAAAAGATTAACTATATTTAACGAAGTAATTAACTTTACTATTAAAATAAATAATTAATATTATAAATAATTTATAGAAAAATAGGATAATAAACTCTAAAAAAAAAGTAAATATTAATTTTAAAATTAATATAAATTTAATAATTAATAAAAATATATTGGCTAGGGGATTCCGCCTGGTGGTCGATTGGCCTGGAAAGTGGGTTCTTCCAGCTATTAAGCGATTCTACAAAGGATAGCTTTCTAGGTTTAAATAGTTTTAAATAGCTAGAGATAAGTAATTAATAAAGGTTTAAAAATAATCTCTAATTAAACTCTTAATAGATTATAAATTTAGGATAACTTTTTTTTTTATTAAGATCGAAAGATCTAATAACAATACTAATTCAATTAAAAATAAAAATAATTAAAAATTTAAATTAAAAGAATATTTACTATTTATTAATATCTAGATCTTTAAATCTATTAAATCTATTTTTAAATAATTAATTAATTATATAAGATATCTAGTATTTTAATTTATTAGGAGAATATTTTTTATTCTTTAAATTTAAATTTAAATTTAAAAAATAGGATCTAGATATTAATTTAAATAATTTTTATAAATTAACTATATTATAAATATTAATAGAATTAAAATATAAA
>NW_022476288.1:0-2215 GCF_009193645.1 Aspergillus pseudonomiae
ATCCTCTGTTGTAAGTATGGCGCCGCCGGTCTTGTTGAGCAGATCCTGTCCCACTGCCCCGAAGCGCGCTTCGCGCTCGACGACGGCAGTGACCTGGGTGCCGTTGATCACGACCAGGGCTGTCTCACCTGTGGCTATTACCGCAAGCGAGTCACCTTCCGCGTGTCGAGCATTCACCAGACCCTGCAGTTAGGCATTCGTGGGGTCAGCAGGTACAGGGCCATCGGTGGCTTCCCCACTTCCATCCACGATCTCCTCCATGAACAGCAAGCCGACTGCCCGTTTGGGCGAGCTGACCATCGCAGTGATTTTTGGCCGCCGGTGCGCCGGTGCTACTGTCCCGCGCGGAAGCGGTCTCACACATCGACGCAAACTGAGCGCGCGGCCAAGAGGCGACGGCTGTAGCAGGCGGTTCAAGACCCTCCGAGTTACAGATTAATCTAGCAGTAAAGGCATTGCCTCGTAGAAAGAGTAGAGGGGGTGAAAGGTCGACAGAAGAGATGTGACGAGGGGAAAGCAAAGAGAGAGGGAAGGCAAGAGAAGGAAGCGAGAGGGGCGGGAAATGGAAAGAACCGGGTGGGCAACAGGCGTACACGGTGGCCGAGAGTCTCCCTCTGCTTTTTGTGAAAGAGCGACCTTATCCCCATTGCTGCCAAGGACCACCAATTGTGTAGATGGGCCCACCAAAGGTATTGCGATATGGTATCGAGGTAAGTGAGCCTTCCAGGAAAGGGTGCGAACGGCCAGCGTTCCAGAATTGTGGATGATAAGTGGGTGAGCATTACGTCAAGGAGGTACACGGCGCTGTTGGGCTTACCCAAATAAGTAAAGCCACGTGGGTATCAAGAGCAGTCCTGTCCCGGTGCTCCGGTTCAGAGATTTCTAAATCGGACCGCGTCCGAGGTAATCTGCCTTTGTCAACTGCTTCCTTTCTTGCTTCGAAAACTCCATCCATCTGCTAAAACCGGGGCGATTGTCTGCCAAGATGACCATCTTTTGGAATCGTGCTCAAGGGCGCCCAAAAATGGCCCGACCAACAACAATAACTATGATAACTAGATGCCAACATTCTCTCCCGGTTTTCCTGTGAATCTGCGCGTAGCGATTGGTGTTCAATTGCGGGCTCCTTTCCCTTTCTGTTGTTTGTGATGTCGGGATAAAGATGACGCGATTCCGGTCACTTGGAACCGCGTCTCGTCCCTCATCCAAAGCATATCATTACGGCTCTAGATAGATTCGATCGGTAGATACTTAGGCACCAAATGCAGAAAACAACTTTCCTTTTATGTACGGTTCCTTAATATATATATATTCTATTAATTTACAAGAAAAGAAAAGACAAACATATATAATCGCGAGTGGGAAGTGAGGTGTGGTATATTCCGGTTGTGTACACTTTAATGTTGGCTACGTAACCATCCCGCTACGGATATATATATCTCTATACACTGCGCAGCTGGCCGTGAGAAGCCGAAGTAGCGTCTGTGAGGTCTTGGCTATCTACATTTCCTCCCAGGCTAACTATATTATCTAGATATCTGCAGCGTGCGTAGCGCAGAAAGGTCTATCAGTGCTACCTTGGGGAACTTCAAGTGAACTAATATTTGTGTCAGTTCCGTGGAGTTCGAAAGCTCCCCCTGGACATTTTTCTCCTGCCGAATATGGCAGGAGAAACAGAAGCCAGACTGGGTATCAGCATCATGATATAATTGGCTACTAGTGATCCAGTGGTCAATACACTAGTACCAGTTCAGACTAGACTGATAAACATGCTGCTCTTGTGGCTTTCCTGGTTTCTCCTCTTTTTCTAAATATGTGGGCCCGCTAATCCATATTTGACTAAGGTATATTAATTTATACCAATCAGACCACTTGCTTTCAATGACTAAGGATAATTCCATCCATTTATAGACAAGATCTATAATATTAAAACAAGTGTGTAGAACACCCGGACACCGTTTTCGCAACCTCGTGTACCATTCCTTTATCGTCATTTTGTATTGAGTCCACCAGTTCATTAAGAAATTCACGGTAATAATTCGCATATTCGGCAGCAGCAGCAAGGCTTTGAGGGTCTGCAGTGGGGTCTGCCTGGTTGCTGTCGTTGACATTAGTTTCGTTGGATAGGCTATTATTACTGCGATTTTTTTTTTTTTTTTTTTTTTTTTTTTTTTTTTTTTTTTTTTTTTTTTTTTTTTTTTTTTTTTTTTTTTTT
>NW_022476289.1:0-2206 GCF_009193645.1 Aspergillus pseudonomiae
AATTATTAATAGAATAATTAAATAAATCTATTATTAATAGTATAATTTATATATAATAATATAGAATACTTAATAATAGAAATAATATTTTTTTTATATAAATTATAAATACTACACTAAATTAACTAGAAAACTAAAAAATAAATATTTTATTATAAAAGAAATTAGTAGAATAGTTAAAGATTTAAAAAATTTATAGAATTAACTATTTTTAAATATTAAATTCTTTAACTATCGCGCGATAACTTATTATAATTAATATTATAAAAAAAAATCTATCTTTAAAAAAGGAAAAAAAGTATTTCTATTCTATAGAAATATTAAAATAAAATAACCAAGCTTAAAATTTAATTATTAAAAAATTAAATTATTTAAAATTAAAAAATAAATTAGTAATATTAATTATTAGCTAAAATTACTAAACTCAATAAAAAAAATATATCTAATATTTTATATCTTATTATTAAAATCTATACTAAAAAATACTAAAATTGCTAAAAATATTAAATTTAATAAAGAAAAAATAGAATATAAAGTTAAAAAAATACTAAATTATAAATAAATTAATAAAAAATTATATTACCTAGTAAAATAAAAGAATTATAGTATTTCAAAAAACTTATAGAAGTCTATCAAGAATTTAATAGATTATTATTAACTAGTTTAATAGTACTATTAGTAAAAAAGTTAAAATTTATCTAAAAAAAAGAATTATTTATTATTTAAATTAAACTAGAATTGGAAAATATAGTATTAAAAAAATAATATTTAATTTATTAATAAAATATTCTAGTTTATAGAAATTTTTAATACTAAAAGAATTTTTCTTATTAAATTATTTTATAAATAAAGAATTATACTTCAATATATAACTACTATACTCTTTTAAAAAATATTATTATTTTTAAAAATAAAGAATTTTTAATATTATCTTTTATATCTTTTAAAAATACTTTAGCTAATTTCGCTAAATTTTTTTAAATTTAAAAGTAATTTTTTTCTAGTTATAATAAAGATTTTTCTATTTATATTTACTATAAAACTATTTTAAATATTTTTAACTACGACGAGTACACTCCGTATAATTCTTATTCTTAGAATCTATTATATAAAATTTATTACTTTAAATATAATAATTGTAAAAATTATTAATAATAAAACTATTAATTAAAATTGTATAATACTAAAGAAATCTATTTTATTTATATATTTTATTAAATACGGGTATAATAAAAAAGTATAGTAAAAAGTTAAAAGAAAAATTACTTATCTAGGTAAATCTATAACTTTATACTTTTGAAAACAAAAGCCTAAAAAAAAAAGAATAATATTATAAACCCTTATTTAATATATTTTATCGAAGATAAGATAGAATAATAATAGAATAACAATAGTCAATTTCTAAGTAGAAAATATTTAATAAATTATTTATCTAGTAATTATTTAGAAAGGATTACAGACGTTAATAATAGTTTTATTATATAATATCTATTCTAGTATCTACTTTAGAAAAAGTATACTAAGGATATATAATACTATATATTATAATTAAATATACTTTATAATCTATCCCTAGAAAAGTTACTATAAAAGTAGATACTTTAGGATATATAAAAATATTTATTTTATATATTTAGTTTAGTTCTTTGTAATTAATTAAAATTATTACTATAGAATTATCTTTAATAGTATAATTAATCTTAACTTATTTATACTCTTTAACTATTAAGTATATATATTTAATAGATCTGGTTCTTTGGACTTAAGTCTAGTATTAATAGTAATCTAGTATTAACTATATCTTTATAACAACGAAAATCAGGTATTAATAATAGTCTAGTATCGACTATATCTCTGTAATAATAGTAGTCTAGTATCGATAGTAGTCTAGTGTCGACTGTATCCCTATAATAACGGAAGTCAAGTATCGACTTTAGGTTAGTAACCCTTGAAACGTGGTCCGCTAACTGGTCTCAGACTTGACAACAAAGCCCCGGGCGTAATAATATTATTTATTTAATTATAAAAAGAATAATTATATTAAAAATAATTAAATAATTTAAAAAATAAAATTTTTAAATATTTACTATAGATAAAAAGTTAAGTAATATTATTTTAAATATTAATTATAATATTATAAATTTGTAACGGCGGTCGCCTCAGGCAACCATTACCCCGCCACCAGCGGAGTGCTGGTGACTCAACG
>NW_022476290.1:0-2199 GCF_009193645.1 Aspergillus pseudonomiae
CATGTGTAATGTTACCGACACAGGCAATGTGCACTTGATATTCATGGCTATCAACGTAGTAACGATGACCCGGTGGTGCTAGGCTAAGTTCTCTCCATCGTAGAGCCAAACTAGCGGTGATTAGAATTGCCGTGATCACCTGGATACCCATGATCACGGCAGAGACAAAGACGGCTAGCCATTCCCGCAGAGTACGGCGCGTTTCTTCTCGGCCAGTGAGACGCTCCTCCTCTTCTCCTTTTCCCCATCCAACGAAGTGGTTCTGCGCGGTGTTATATAGTCCAATAAATGTTGCCCATACCACAGATGCAACACCAATCCAGCCTTCTTCGTGCCGGATGCGGGGAACTGCAAGTGTAATAATCATATCCACCCCTAGAAACACCGAAAGTATTGAACCGCACACTTTAATGGGTTTTGAAGGAATAGTAAAAAATATCAATGCGACTAAAATATTCTCGACTGTTAGGTTCGTGAAGGAGAGGGCGAAGAAACCTGAACCGCGACTATGCATCGCCGGTGGGCTGATGAAGAGTGAGATAAGAAGAAGTACCCACCATATAAGGCTCGCGACAAAGAATAATAAGGACATATACCGAAGCACTCGAATGAGCAGGAGGTTATAAGGAGTGACCTACAATATTAGCTCATTGTAACGCATTTACGGGGGACTTACTGCAGGGTCGTCCGGGCTTAGGTGCGCCCATTCATCTGAAAGTAAGCGAGTCCCCTCATCTGGGTCCTGAGGCCGTTCATTCCCAATTGAAGGGGTAGGTTGGGGCACATCATCTTCCAATGTACCATCATCGTGATAATGCCTCCTTCGTTGCGCTCTATATCCCCAGAGCGATATCATCACTGAGGCAAATTTATTGGAGTGTGGTACTGGCAGCGGGTTTAGAACACCTCTTACGAGGGTAGTTTAATGTTTTCACAACCTTTGAAAGACGTGACTTATGTCCTTTTGAAAAATCACTAGTCAGAATGGCATCTTGAGCCAAGGGCTCCTTGTCCACGTCAAAGACGTCAATGACCTCATACTGCGTCAGTCGCAAGACAGCTGGGCGGGAAAGATATTACTAAGGGCCCAGGTATTTTCCAAATGATTTTTATGAACTGAACATATACAGAATATTTACCTTAATATCCGTTCCTGTCTGTGTCTTTTAAAACTAACCAATAATGGGAGCCTTCTTTGCCCTGCAAGCGGGACCTACTTGATCCCTCTCAAGAGTAAGCTCACCCGTTATACTACATATCACAACTACTTGAATAAATTATATAGTTGCTTTGTTTGTTTGCAGCATGAAATGTTTTGGGATTTATTGACCAGGGTAAATGGTACCTAGAAAGCCCTCTTTAAATATAGTAATTTACATAACCTACCAAACAAACCCATGGTAGTATGGCGAACTCCCTGCTTACTGCACAGCAAAACTGACGAGTTTCTAGCCTACCATATGCGACCGAGGAAATTTATGTATGCCCTGAATCGAGGTCTTCGGCATACGGAGAGAACACTAGCCTTTGTCGGATATCTATAAGCCCGGCTAGGATGTCTAAACCGACCTATAACACTTTACAATGAGCGTGCCATGTTATCTACTGCATGGTCTGAAAATACATTTGTAGCCGTAATGATCATATCCCTTTTCCAAAAATGCGTTTCCGCCTTAAATTTCTTATGTATTTTCCTTGATAACATAGTTCTTACTTTCAACTGCGAGAGAATATTATTTTTTGTCAAAAGTCCAACCTGGTGTGCAGAGTCATGATCTCAACTGTCTGGTCTACGCACTGCTTTTACGGCACACTTGACCCATATGTCAACAGCAGAGGGTCCGGCTCCTCATTAATTCCAGCCTCAGGTAGACGTCTATGCACTGGATGAGTTTTTTAGCAGTTTCATCGCGTATGTATTCCCTTTCAAATCCACGCTTGCGGAGAGGGGCATCGTACACAATCTTTGACAGTTGCAGTCCGATCTGTGTAACAACCACTCGCTGAAGGGCAGCTTGCAAGCTCAAGTCTACTCCACCGACTGCATCGGTAGGCGTAGTCCAGATCTTAGGCACGTTCTCATCAGAAACGGGCAGCTGAAGGAGAAGAATATGAAGTTGAAAGCAATTACTTGACCCATGATGGCAGCTGTCTTTTGAACAGAGTTTATGACGGGACCATGAAAAAATGAGAGCACTT
>NW_022476291.1:0-2160 GCF_009193645.1 Aspergillus pseudonomiae
GTATATATTTTCTTTTTATAGTAGTAGAAAAAGATATAATATTATATTTCAAAAATAGAATACTAGCTTTTTTTTTATATATATAAATTATAAAATTATTTTATATAAATTAACAATATAATTTATTTTTGCACAATTTTGTTTTATTAATAGGTAATTTATAATTATTTATATATAAATCTAATTAAAATATATATTTTACTAGATAGTTTTATAATATTGTATATAATATATTAACAATATGTATAACTTTATAAATATTACTGATATTATTATTTTTAATACTTAATACTAATAATAAAACTCTCCTTTTTTATTCTATTTTAATTTTAAAAAATTTACGTATTTTTAGTAGTATAGCTGGTAGTTAAATAGCTTTAAAAAAATACATATATAAAAATAACGCGTGGTGGCCCGCCTGATTGTGTGGCCCGCTCGCCTACATATTACATTATCCTTTAAATGATTACATAATTATATATCAAGATAAACACAATATGAATGGGCCTGCCCTGAATGGGCTCCTTCCTTCCCTGTCAACTGCACTGTTTTCATGCGATGGATCAAAGCGAAAAACGAAAATTTGAGCAGCCGACACCATATCCTGAATATGGTGTTGACAATTTTGATAAACGACGAAGGATAGTCGGACCAACGTTACCTTTAGCAAATCCAGCAGAGGATCACACACCTGAGGGCGAAGATGAGAGCAGTGATGACGATGACATCGGTCCAAGTTTACCTCCTTCAGGTGATATGGAAACTGAACTAGTTAATGCCAAGATACATAGCAACACTCTGAAAGGGCGGTTGACTGAGCAAAATCATGCTTGCGAGGATCGAAGTCAACGAGATGAGTGGATGGTACTGCCTCCAGACTCAACTGGAAGGGCTTCAAGGGTGGATCCAACTAAATTAAGAAGTCGAAAGTTTCAAAGTGGAAGATCGGCACCGAGTTCCCAATCAGGAGGAATAGATTCGTCTTGGACGGAAACACCAGAGGAAAAAATCAAACGTTTACAAGATAAAGTCATGGGTGTCAGCACAGGCACACTTGGTACATACAATGGTCAAGTAACTCGACCTGCCAGGTTATCACAGGCTATGCAGGAGAGAATCCACAAGTACAACGTAAGTTATGGCAAGCGCTGCAGTTTATTGCTGGTCTACGCTTACCAATTCCAGGATAAAAAACAGAAATCTAATGCAGCTGGAAATGTATCACAACCTCTTCAGCCGTGTAAAAAGGGCAATGAGGACGATCCTAGCACTCGCCCCTTTGATAAAGAAAAGGATATGGCCATCTCCTCTAAGATAACCAACTCACAACGTCGGGAGGTGATTAATAAGGCCGCTGACTTCGGCTCTCGATTCAGTAAGGGAAATTATTTATAACAATTGGTTTTTGTACATAAGAACATATGCGGCTAGTCATACCCTGATATCTCCTTGGGGGCTCCTTGGTTTTCTTGTTTGGTTGGTACTGATCCGAAATTGACCAGGGACTAGTATCCAGGCATTGTGTTGTGTTCGATTATCGCAGCAAGATCAGCTGACATACTTAAAATTAAATATTATAGATAGTATCTCTATGGTAATTTACAGCACAGTTCTACGTTTTCTTGTGTCTATTTATATATAGGCATCCAAAGGGTTAATATCATACCCTGGTATATATTGTCAAGTCCTAAGCTCTAAGTAGTAAACTAATATATACAGAAATATACTTATCTACAGTTTATATAAAGCTGATTTATTAAAAGAACTAATAGTATAATAATTATAACTATTATTATTATTACAGGAGATATTATTATTAAAATATAATTAATATGAGATTTATTAAAAAGAATAAATTTATATTTAAATAATTAAATATGTTGAATATATAATTAATTATTATAATAAATGTTAGACTTGGTAAAATTAAAAGAGAGAAGATAAAATTAATTAAGATTTTAAAGTAATTATAAAGGTAATAAAACTATATTAATAAAATATTAAATTATAAAAAAAATAGGAAAACTCAAAATACTTAAATATACTATATTTTAACTATCTTTATAAATAATAAATAATTTTATTAATTAAATGTTGGCTAGGGGATTCCACCTGGTAGCTGATTAACCCAGAAAGTAGGTTCTTCCGGCTACTAAGCGG
>NW_022476292.1:0-2152 GCF_009193645.1 Aspergillus pseudonomiae
CTATCTTTATCTACTTTTTAAATTTTTATAATTAATATTTAAAGTATAATAGAAAATATACTATTTTTATCTATCTTTATATTTCTTTTTTAATTTAATCTTGTATAGATATAATAGTAGAAGTCGATTATTTAATATCTTATTAAACTAGAGAAATTAATAGTCTTCGAAACTTAATAAAATTAATTTCCCTTTATATATAGACGAAGGGAGGTAAGTAAAATTTAATTAAAATAGAATATTAAAAAGCGAATATTAGCTATCTAGAATAACTTTTTTTAAAATACTAAATTTTTAAATAATAATTTAAAGATTTTTTATATCTACTGTTTCTACAGCCTTATCTATTTATTAATTAATAAATCAAGAATAAGCTTAATAAATTATTACTAAAAAAAAGATTATAAAAAGAAAATCTTTTTAATAAATTTAAAATAGATAATTACTAAAATAATACTTTATAAATTAGTAAAATTTATTATTAAAATTATAATCTAGTTATATTTAACTATATTAATTAACATTCTTTTTCTAAAGAATAATTCTATTATCTATAGTAATCAAGAATTCCTTAATTAAACTTTTTATTTTATTATTATTTATTAACTATCATTTCGAACGATTAAGTATATATAATTTAAACGAATAATTACTTTTACTATTATCTTTTTATTATATTAATACTATCTTTATCTTCTAAATTATATATAAATTAAAGAAAGATTAATAATATTATTAAACGAGATATATATTTAACTATTTTTTTAATTATTTAATAACGTAAAGATCTCGCTTATAATTAATTATTAAACTAGTTCTAATTAAAAAGTTTTTTTAGCTATTATAAACTATTTTTTAACTAGAGATATAGAATATTATAAGATTTTTTTAGATTTTTAACCAGTTTTTAATATTTATAAAGATAAATTATTAACTAATATTATATTAAAAGTCCTGTATAGATATAATTTAATATATTAGATATTTAAAATTATAATAGATAATATAAATAATAATAAAATAATATTTTCTATTTTTACTATAAAGTTTAAGGTATAATTATTTTAATTTTAAAATACACTTATTAATTATAAGCTATTAAAAATTATTAAAACCTAGTATTATATTTTTTATCTTATTTATATAATTTAGTTTATTACTATTATTTTATTTTAAAAACTTTTATTTAAAGCGCTAAACGATAAAATTTAATATAATTAAAAAAATAAAAAAGAGATTTTAATAATTTATTAAAATATTATATAAATAATTAAAAAAATTAATTATCTAGAATTTTTAACTATAGATTTAAAACGTTTTAAAAAAGTCTTTTTCTAGAATCTCTATTATTTATAAATATAGAAGACTTTTAAAAAAGATTTTTTTAAAATACTATATATTACTAATAATTATTTTAATTAATTTTTAAATTTAGAAAATTGTAAAATTTATTAATACTAGCTTTTAATATTAGGAATAATTTTAATTTTTTTAAAAACTCAATACTAGGTCAGCGATTCTTTTACTTTTTAATTATAAAATTTAATAAAATTTAATATATTTTATAATATACTATATTTTAAAATTTTATTAATTTATTAAAAGTTTTATTTAATATTAAAATAGCAGTAATATCTTTTATTTTCTATTTAAATCTATTAAATAGAAATAACTTAAATACTTAATAGAGTTTCTATTTCTATTTTATCTTTTTATAATCTATTTCTTAGATAACTAAGAGTTTATAGTATATAAAATATATAATATTTATAATAATCTATTTAATTATCTAAATATATTAATTAATTATTTTATAAAAAAGTGCGTACCCTAGAAGCAATAAATCTTTAATAATTTTAAAAATATTTATTAAAAGTTTTAAAAATATTACTATCGAATATATTAGACTAAGAATTATCTTCATATAATTATAATAATCTTAGATCTAATATTAAAATTTAAAATATTTATAAAAGATCCTTAGTTTAATAATAATATAAACTAGTTTTATAAATATTAATAGATTTTTAAAAAAGTATTTAATTTTTACTATTATTATAATTTAAATATTAATATATAATCGATAGTTTTAGATCTAATTTTAAATTTAAATAAAGTCTTTTTCTATTATTCTAAATAGCGAAAGTAATTA
>NW_022476293.1:0-2031 GCF_009193645.1 Aspergillus pseudonomiae
TAATAATTAAATATAATAATTACTATAGAGGTGTGTTTCAAAAGTAATTGAACCACGCTAGTAAACTTGGTAATATACCTGGTAAATACCTTACTATATATATTTCTATATTATCAATCTCATATAGATAATAGATTATTTTTTCTTTATTTTCAAAGGAAAAGGTAAAATAAAGCTATTTAGAATAAATATCTTAATCCTTATTTATAATTCCTAATATTTTAATAATTAATATACCTATCTATCTATTTATCTATTTATCTATTTAATATTTAGCTAATATACCTAGAAAGCATTATCCTTTAAAAATTAAGATTTAAGCGATTTTACTATTAAATACAAAGATTAAAATTATTTAAATAAAATTCTTTACTAACCTACTTTACTTAGTTATTTACTTTTAAAATCGAAAGGTTAAAGCGCGTAGTTTTAATCCTATTAAAAATTCTAAAATTTTAATTAAATATTTAAAAGATAATCTCTATTTTAATTAATTTATAATTTCTAAATCGACTAAGTAAACAGTAGTTAAAACTATTTAAAAAGATTAAAATAATAAAAAAAAGCTATGAAATACTTATTTTTAAAAATAATATTTTTACTTCTTTTATTTAGTATATTTTTCGGTAAATAGGTTTTCGCTTAATTAAGTCGACTACTAAATCTAGTCTTATTAAAAAAAATAAAAAAAATAATTTAAATTTTATCTCACTTATTAATATTAGACTATTAAAGATTTTAAGACAATTATCTTTATCGATAAAATGTTAATATATCTTAACCAGCAACGAGATAGTCGGCGAATATAAAAATAAGAAGATAAGGTATATAATTTTACTATTATACGTAGATAATATAAAAGCGCATTTAACTTTATATTTTAAGGCTTCTTTACTTATAATAGAAAAGGTTTTATATATATCTATTTTTTTAAAAATACTTAGTAGAAAAAAGCAGTCGCTAAAGAAATTAAGGCTTTAAATTTAAAATTAAAATCTTTATATCGAGAAAAATAGGAATTATAAATATCTATAATAAAATTAAAACTTTAAAATAATTATTTACCTAGTAGATAGTTTATATAATACTTTATTAAAAAAAATAATCGCTTAGAATAAAGCTAAAGAAATAAAGTTAATTAATATAGATACTATACTAAAATATTTAAATCTAAGCTTTTACTTTTTATAAAGAAATATATAATAAAAAGATTTAATACTATTATTTTAAAAAATCACGTATTTATATATAATTATTATTTTTAATAGTATATATATAATCTTAACAAGATTCAACGTTTACTAAATTAGTCGAGAAACTCGTCTAATTTTAATATAATAGAATTTACCTAGTTCTGGTTTAAGCGCTGTATAATCTTTTAAAATATTTTATAAAATAGAAAAACTAGTATTTAAATCTAGACTAAGATTTAAAATAAATTATTTTAAATAACTATATAATACTAGATCGAGCGGTTATTTATTTATATCGCTAAAATAATATATTTAAAAGGGGGAAATAAATATTAGAAAGAATACTAGAAAGGATAAAAATAAGAAGATATATACTTAAAAGAAAAGCTTTCTAAATACTAGAATTTAGATAATAAACTATTTTTTTAAGCGCTTGAATAGCTTTATTTTTATTAAGATATCTATAATTTTAATAGAAATATCGAGATTTCTAATATATTATACTCTCCCTATTAAATTATATAGTAAAGTAGCTTACCGGCAGAATGCCAAGCTTATACTAGTATAATTCGATTACCTTTGGAACACACCTCCATATTATTTTCTTATATAAATTTTAATTAATTAAATATAATTAAAAAATATAAATTTTTTTTATTTGAATATAAATCATCATAAATTAATAAAATAATTTAATTATAATATATATTATAAAAATAGGTATATATTTAATAAATTAATTAAATACTTTATATAAAATATAATTTATTATATTTATATTATATATATAAATAATTTATATAATTAACTAATTTTTATATAAAATTATATTAAAATT
>NW_022476294.1:0-1995 GCF_009193645.1 Aspergillus pseudonomiae
TAATTATTTAAAAATAGATTTAGTAAATTTAAAGATCTAGATATTAATAAATATTAAATATTTTTTTAATTTAAAATTTTAATTATTTTTATTATTAATTAGATTAGTATTGTTACTAGATTTTTCAATTTTAATATAAAGAAAAACTATTCTAGGCTTATAATCTATTAAGATTTTAATTAAAGATTATTTTTAGTCTTTTATTAATTACTTATCTTTAGTTATTTAAAATTATTTAAATTTAAAAAGCTATTCTTTATAAGACCGCTTAGCGGTTGGAAGAATCTACTTTCTAGGTTAATTGGCTACTAGGCGGAATCCCTTAGTTAATAATAACTAGAAATAAATTTTAATAAAAAAATAAAATAAAATACAGAAATATATACTATTTTTTAAAAATCTAGTTATTTTTATTTTTTTTACTGTTTATATATCCAGTTATTTTAAAATACTTTTATATTATTAATATATTATAGTATTATATTTTTATTTTTTACTACTAAATTAATGGTATAAAAATATTTAAAAATAGCTTTGCAACGCTAATATATAATTTTTAATATTTTATTATAAAGAATAAATTTTTTTTAATTTAGTTTAACGCTTGTAAAGAAAAAAAGGGACTATTAAAAAAATCTTTAATTAAAAAAAGTTTTCAATTAAAAATATTAAACATATATTAACTATTAAATAAAATAACTAAATAATTTAATAATAATAGATAATTAAAATTATCTATTTCTTTATTCTAAAAAAAATATAAAATTAGAATATTAACTTTATAATATAATAAATTAGATTAATAAAAAACTTAAAAGACAAGAAAAAAAACATCTATTAAATAATAATATCTAAAGATAATTAAAAGTAAATCTACTTTAAAAATAGTAAATAAATTGTATAAAAATAATATATAAAAATAATATCGTTTAATTAATTTATAAAATCTATTTTTTAATAAATTTAATTTAAATAATCTAATAATAATCTAGTAATATTTTAAAAAATCTAGCAAAAATTTAATTTTATCTTAACTTTTTTTAAGATCTTTTATAAAGTTTTAATTTATTTTTTTTATAAGAAGTTTATAGAAATAGCTAATTAATTTATTATAACTTTTATTAAAAAAAATTATTTCCCTTTCCTTGATAAAAATATTAAATAAAAATATATTATTTATATTTTCTTCTTATTTTTTTTAGTTTAAATTTCTTAATTAAGTAGTATTTTTTTCTGAGAATTAAATTATTTTATGATACTTCTTATGAAAAAAAATACTATTTTAAAATAATATTTTTTACTATAAATTAGTAAATATATATTTCTATAATTATTTATTAAAATATTAAATTTCTAAATTTAACACTATTAAATTAATTTAAATATTTTTATAAATAATAAATTATGAACTAAACCTATTCTAATAGAAGATAAAGTTATTTTTTAAAATTTTTAAAAATTTATAGAATAAATATATAATATTTGTTAGTATTAACTAGAATAGATATAAAAAATAGTATATTATTTTAATAACTAAATAACTTTATAATCAAAATTATATAAAAAAAATTAAATTAAATTAAATTTCAGTAGGATCCTAGTATTAGATCTGGATTGGATCTAGATTAAAGGAATTTAACCTAGACCTAGCTAGGCTAGGTTGGGTTTTGGATCAAGACCTTCGACTTAAGTTGGGTTATGCGGAAGTCTAATTATAAGCCCAGGATAGCCTTTCTTCTTACTAGAATCGAAAGACCTAGTAATAATACTAATCTAATTAAAAATAAAGATACTTAAAGATTTAAATTAAAAAAATACTTAGTATTTACTAATATCTAATTTTCTAGATTTATTAAATCTATTTTTAAATAATTAATTAATTATATAGGATATCCAATACTTTAACTTATTAAAGAAATATTCTTTATTTTTTAAATTAAAATCTAAGTCTAAAAAATTAGATTTAAATATTAATTTAAAGAATTTTTATAAATT
>NW_022476295.1:0-1974 GCF_009193645.1 Aspergillus pseudonomiae
TTTATTAAATTAAATATAAATTAAATTAATATAATATCTTATAAATATATTTATAAATTAGATTTAATTATTATTTTATTATTATATTTAATAATATTAATAATATAATTAATAAATATATATATGTTCTTATAATATACATTATAATCAATTTATTTTATTAATTTATTATTATCTATATTTAAATAAAAAATTTATATTTTTTAATTTTATTTTTTTAATATATAATATTGTTACGCCCGGGGCTTCGTCGTCAAGTCTGCGACCAGTTAGCGGACCACGTTTCGAGGGTTACTAACCTGAAGTCGATCCCCAACTTCCGTCGTTGTTAGGTTGCGGTTTGAGTGAGACGGGAGTTACTATAGGACTACCGTCGACACTAGATTATTATTGTTATAGGAATATAGTCGATACTAGACTACTATTAATATTAGATTACTATTGTTATAGAGATATAGTCGATATTAAATTATTATTAATACTAGACTACTATTATTATAGAAATATAGTTAATACTAGACTACTATCAATACTAGATTCAAGTCTAAAGAATTGGGTCTATTAAATATATATACTCAATAGTTAAAAAAGTATAAATAAATTAAAATTAATTATATTACTAAAGATATTTTATAATAATAGTTTAAAAATTAATTATAAAGAACTAAACTAAGTATATAAAATAAATATTTTTATATATATTTTTTTTATAATATTATTATTATAATTTTTTATATTAATAATATAATATATTTTATTAATACTACGAGCTCGTTATATTATTAATATATTTAATTATATTACTATTATAATATATATAATTTATTATAATAGCTAGTATCGACGTTAATAGCTTTTACTAAATAATTACTTAATAAATAATTTATTAAATATCTTCTACTTAGAAATTGGTTATTATTATTCTATTATTATTCTATTTTATATATCTACTTTTAATAAAATATACTAGATAAAGATTTATAATATTATTCTTTTTTTTTAAGCTTTTGTCTTTAAAAGTATAAAATTACAATTTTATCTAGATAAAGAATATTTATTTTTAAATTTTTTTTATTTATATTTTAATTATATTTTTTAATTTTATTTATAAATCTAAGCTTTATTAGTAAATCGAAGACAAGAATTTTTAAGTAATATTTTTTTATAAATATTATATTTATTTCTATTATTCTTGTATTAAATTTAAAAATTATAGTTATTATAGTAAATATATAAAAATAAACAGTACTCTTTATAAAATACTTAAATCTTTTTTTTTAATATTAAATAAAAATAACTCGTGAAAGCCTAGAATACTACTAAAAAAAATTATTTTAACAAAGCTTTTTTATTTATAAAAATAAAAATAGTTATTATAAAAATATACGAATAATTTTATTATATATAATATTAAAAAAATTAAGAAACTTAAAAAATTTAAATATTAAAAATATAAAAAATATAAAATATAAAAAAAGTTACATTATTAGATAACTACGGTTTTTTATTTTAAAACTAGTATATTTTTAAATAGTAATATATAATTCATTGCAGTTTCTAGATTAAATTTTAATTTAATTTAATTAATAAATAATTTTTTTTAAATAAAGTTTAATTTTTTTATTAATAGTACTGTTAAACTAGTTAATAGTAATTTATTAAATTTAATAGATTTTTATAAATTTTCTAAAATATTATAACTTTTCTATTTTACTAGATAATATAATTTTTTACTAATTTACTTATATTTTAATATTTTTTTAATTTTATATTCTATTTTTTTTTATTAAATTTAATATTTTTAGCGATTTTAATATTTTCTGGTATAGATTTTAATAATAAAATATAAAATACTAGATATATCTTTTTTATTAAATTTAATGATTTTAACTAATAGTTAATATTATTAATTTATTTTTTAATTTTAAATAATTTAATTTTCTAATAGTTAAGTTTTAAATTTAATTATTTTAT
>NW_022476296.1:0-1974 GCF_009193645.1 Aspergillus pseudonomiae
CGCCAGTCAATGGATCTATTCCTCGTATGAGCGCTTCCGAGGCCAGCTGTTTTGGCCAGGGTTGCCTCTAGAAGGTGAATATAAAGGGAAGAACCGAGCAAGACACGGATATATTCAAAAGCCAACTAACTGACTGTGACGAGTTCCTAAAGTCCTCCTCCATTAATCGCCGGATATTGAAACCTTCACAGGAGTAAGTGTGGTTTATAAATACTGACGGGCTTCAGGAAGGCGACATGAAAACATGGGATACGGTGGCTCAGGGTTGTTTGGAAGCTTCTGCAATAAGGGAAAGATCGCCTCGATGGGTCGGATGCGCGAACGGATATTCTTATACCCTTTCATGAGATGTTGTTGTATCTATTTATAGAGCACAGTTAGAAATGGCATGTTTTAATAAAAGAGGGAAAAACGAAGAGAAGAGATGCAGCCTACCGACATCCAATCCCATATGGTTGAGACGGTCTGAGTACTGAATGGGTAGCTTGAC
The DNA here is from genome assembly GCF_009193645.1 of Aspergillus pseudonomiae. Classification (NCBI taxonomy): domain Eukaryota; kingdom Fungi; phylum Ascomycota; class Eurotiomycetes; order Eurotiales; family Aspergillaceae; genus Aspergillus; species Aspergillus pseudonomiae. The sequence goes on from NW_022476296.1 coordinate 491, forward strand.
ACTCGAGTTGACCTCCAAGTCCAGGTTGAATGCCGTTTGAAACTTCTTCAAGGTATATGTGTGCATTAAATCTTGGACTTCTAACTTACACCACCATAAAAGTAGCCATAGCTAGATACGTGCTGGAGATAGGAGGGGTTTGAAACGACAAAAGGCCCCAACTGGAAGAATACCAGCAAAGACAACCTTTCGAATGTTCCACAAATTCGGTAGCCGTGCTGTGACGCAGTTGGATATCTTTACCTCACAATCACTGTGTGCTTGAGTACAGACGGTCATCTGAACTGTCGAGTGGCTCGAGGAGGACGAATGCCAAAGACATGTACGCAGAAATTGAACCGGGAAGAGAAAATACAGGAAGGGTCGAAACGAGGAGGATAGACCTATCCGTAATGTTAGAGACAATAGCCAAATCAGAAAAGGGAAAGAAAAAGGAAGGGTCTGAGCTCGTCGAACTCCTTGCGGCCCGGATCGTGAGGCGGGATTATCTACGTGGCGGCCGAAGGTGACGGGGATGGCGTTTTCATTTCCGAGATGGTCCGTTTGTACCCGCTTGGCATAGTGCGCGCCCAGTTGGTATAATGTGCGCCCAATGGGCACGGTCCTCGGTCTGTCACAAATTCGTCGTCTGTCTGATTTTAGCCCCAATTCCAGGTAGTATACTGTGCCCAATGGGCTTTTTCTGCGCCCAGTGGGCATGGTCTGTGCTCACTGGACAACACTGGTCAGCTGTCGTATTCCTGTCAACCACAACTCATCAAGCCCAAATTTTGACAACCTTTGACGAATATTCCACGAAGTCCTCACAGTTTATTAGCCATGTCAAACTCCCCCGCATTTGACGATACTAATACCGGACGCTGGGCAGCTTCAAGCAACCGAAAGCGGCAGAAGACACACCAACTTGAAAAAATATTAGTTCCTGGTTGGGGGACTTACGATCTTAATTTCAACACACCCAACAACCCAGGCGCCGAATCTTTGCGTTCGTTTATTCAGAAACTCGATCAAACTGCAAGATGGGCTAATACCCGATCTCAAAACACAGAAAATCTTAGAGCCCAGTTTCAACGGGGTGGTCTCGACTTGATCATTGCTCTCTATCACGATCCATCATTAGTGGCGGAAGATGTTATCACTTTCGACAGGAGTGAAAGCTTAACAAGGCATCTTGAACTGCAATTTTCCCGTCCACTTCTTTTTCAGTCAACTGCTACTCGCTCCATCAGTCATCCAGAAATATCTTGGGATACATTTTGGGCTTTTATGGAGAAGAGCCGTGAGAAGTCAGTTGACGTGTATGACTACTCGATTCGCGAGGAAGACAAACGCACTGAGAGGCGATTGGTCGAAAATGTTATAAAGCACTGGGAAAAGGATTCGCGAACGGCATTGAATTGTCTTGACATTGAGAACAGAATATGTCAATGTTGCCCAACTCCTATCATCCACTCTGACTTAATTCAGCGGATTGCACGAGACGG
>NW_022476297.1:0-1971 GCF_009193645.1 Aspergillus pseudonomiae
TCTACTATCTATTACCTTTTACTTTTAAATTAATAGTTAAACTAAAATTATTAATATTTTCTTAAAATAATATCTATAAATCTATATTATATATTTATAAAATAACTAGAATAACTAGTTACCACTCGCTAAATTTATTCTAACTTTCTTTTATTTTAATATTATTTAAATATTTCTATTTTTAGTTAACTATAGCTTTTATTTTTATATAGATTTTAAATTTTTACTATTTATTAATTGATTTACAATTTACAATACTATAACCTTTGTTTAAAAAATATAAAATATTATTAAATTTATCTAAGCTAAAATAATCTTAATTTAAACCTATTATAAAAAATAAATTAATTACTATTATTACTCTATATACTATTATATTATAAATTAAAAAATTTAATTTAATATCTAGAATATTAAAACTATATAATTTTAAAAAAAGTTAAACTAGAAATCTATTATAAACCCTTATCTAGCGCACCTTATCAAAGGCAGATACGCAAAGTAGAATAACAATAGAATAACAATAGCCAATTTCTAAGTAAAAGATATCTAATAAATTATTTATCTAGTAATTATTTAAAAAGGGCTATAAATATTGATAAAAGCTTTATTATATACTATCTACTCTAGTATCTACTCTAGAAAAAATATACCGGGAATATATAATATTATATACTATAATTAGATATACTTCGTCTTCTACTTCTAAAAAAGTTACAATAGAAATAGATACTTAAGGATATATAAAGATACTTATTTATATACTTAATTCTTTATAATTAATTTAAATTATTATTATAGAGTTACCTTTAATAGTATAACTAATCTCAACTCGTTTATACTCTTCTAATTATTAAGTATACGTATTTAATAGGCCTAGCCCTTTAAACTCGAGTCTAGTATTAACTATATTCCTATAATAATGGCAGTCTAGTATCGACAGTAGTCTAGTATCAACGGTAGTCTTATATCAACGGCAGTCCTAGAGTGACACCAAGACCGCAACCTAACAACGACAGAAGTCGAGGACCAACTTCAGGTTAGTAACCCTCAAAACGTGGTCCACTAACTGGTCTTAGACTTGACAACAAAGCCCCGGGCGTAACAAAATCTTTACACTTTTTTTTAAATCTTTAAAATTATTAATTTATATACTTATTATCTAAACCTATTTATTAATATATAAATATATCTTATTTTCTATATTAATCTATTTAAATCTATAGCTAATAATCTCTTATCCGATTAAAATTAAAATCTATTTCTATCTATTAAAATTAATAGACTTAAAGAATAGTTAATTAAAAATATTATTAATTTTATTAAAAATATAAAAATCGCGGAGGCCTATATCTAAAGTATATAGTTAAAAAAACTAATTATAACTAATTTATTAAAAAGTCTACTAAATATCTAAAGTATATTTACTAAATTATTATAAACTTTTATTAATATTACTTTTATAAGTTGGGTTCTAGCCTCGATAAAACTCGACTATAAAAAAAAATAATATTATAATATAATTTTAGATTGCTATTATATTAGTTTTAACTATCTACTATATAATCTTTGATTATATATTTACTTATTTAATTCTAATTCTATTATAACTCTCTAAGCTATATCTTATCTATTTATCTATATATAACTTAACCTGTAGCCTACCCGCGTATTAGCTCTAATTAGCCTACCTACCAAAGCCGTACCCTGACATTAATAGTTAGAAGAATCTATTTTCTAAACTAATTAATTATCAGGTAGAATCCCCTAGCTAACAATTATTATTATTATTTTAATTATTAAAATATATAAATAATATAATATATTTTTAAATAATAATAAAAATACTTAATATAATTATAAATAATTTAATTAATATTAATAATAATATTATTAATTTTAATTTAAATATAAAAATTACTACTAATATTTTTAATTTTTATAATTAGCTATTTATTAATTAAATTAAAT
>NW_022476298.1:0-1956 GCF_009193645.1 Aspergillus pseudonomiae
AGTGCAAATGCATGTCATGAATAGTTGCCTAGTTATCAACCCACGTTCGGTCCATACGATCCCACTTCTCTGAATCGATGTTAACCTTTGTCCGATATTGTCTGGGCAGGGCAGTACCCCTCCAAAATCCAATTAATGTGGATGTTTGTTTGTCTCTTGCAACCAATCACAGGAGCCATACTGTGTTGTTGTATTTGTTTATACCTTGAATATTTCTCAATTCTCAGATTACTGCCCCTCTACACAAATGATTATTGTAAAACAAGTGTCGATAAATTCTGACACGAAGATTGAAAGCCATAAATTCTAATATTACAATATATCTAGAAGTGAGGGTGGAGTATCTTGGTATATAGCACCTCAATCTTCCTTTGATGAAGTTGTCATAAACCCTGAAATCATTATATTTTATATTAGTATTATCTACAAGCTTGTGAAGCCTGAAGTATTGAGATCCACAGCAGGAGCGTGTCAAGCTGCAAAATCTAGTGATGCATGAATCTATATGTGTGATAGTAGAGTGATCAATCTTCAACGGTAGCTCAACGCCGGCTGTTGGTACCAGTTGAAGTGTCTCCACCTGTCATAGCACAACCACATGTTCGCGTTTCTAGTTTGAAGATCCAGACAGGACGTAGAGCTCCCGATCAGATCTGAATACTACCATGTAAAACTAAAATTAAGTACAAGCCAAAGAAGCCAGGTGAAGGTGTGAAAATGGAACTCGAAAAGATATATTTTTTTGTAAATCCAACTTATGCAATAGGATAGGTTCATTGTTCCACCTACACTCGACAATCTACGAACCTTAGTTTAATGTCTGCCTTTAAAGGGAGAAACGCTAACGGATGAATAAATTGTCCTGGCTACCTCTGATATTGTCAATTTTGTGCGAAGCACTACTTATATATACTACAGCTGAGCATGACAGATCCTGTCAGGAGCAACCTTGCCCTGTTTGTAGTAGGCACAGGGCCAACGAGCGACACCAGACAACAATCAACATCTGGTATTCATTATACAGTCATCACTGGATTGGTTTTAAGTACAACTTGCCTAGCCATAAGGTTATTGACTAGGCACCAGATTCTCCGGAAGATCACCGCTGAAGATTGTGAGTTTTTTTTTTTTGGCATTTCTTAAACCCACAGTCTCACACATCCTCTTTGTTTTGTTCATATTGATATAGTTGTTCCTCTATAATCTAGCACCACAACATATCATTTTTCCAGACCTAAAAGGCGTGCAAGGGAGGGTGGTTAGCCTATTATTACTAATCTTGCTATTGATATAATAGTGTGCCTTACTATTGCTTGGGTGAGTAGACTCGAAAGGCTTTGACCAAATTGGATGTATTGACAAAGCACGAGGGATTTTGCGTTGGTACGCAAATTGTGATCCTTTGTACGCGGACGCTTCTACATGGTGAGTGAATTCTTGCTAACACAAGGTTCACATATTAGATGCTCTAGACCACGCAGGTTTAGGGCGTCATATTGAATACCTCTCTGTACAAACGATCAGCACTTATGAAAAGGTAATCTTCTTGTATCATAATAATTTTGCTTTGCATGAGCTAGCTAATATAATCGAATAGCTCTTTCTTACAGCAGCGTGTCTTTTCATTACTGGAATATGTCTTGCGAGACTCGCACATCTAGTATTGTTTCACCGTTTAATGATTGCAAAAAGCTGGTTGCGCCACGCATTATACGGAGTTACTGCCTTCGTAATCATTGGATCGATAACTCTGGTTTTTTGTTTTATATTTGCCTGCCGCCCGATCTCGAAGGCCTGGGATGTCACATTGCAAGGTCAATGTATCAATCGAGCTGCTATCCTAGTAGCTGTTGCTGTGCTGAACATTATCTCCGACTTCCTTCTAATCTTGTTACCTATCCCGGTCATCTCTGATCTACAGGTCCCAAGGTCCCAAAAGATTAAGACCTTTATCAT
>NW_022476299.1:0-1944 GCF_009193645.1 Aspergillus pseudonomiae
CTATTTATATAGATACTATTAAAAATTTTACTATTACTCTAGTAATAAAAATTATAAATTTATATATATTCTATATTATTATAAATTTATCGCAAGTATATTTTATTATAAATATATTAAAAGTTGCTATTTCTATAATAAGTATATTATTTCTTTTTTAATAAATAATATAATTTTATATATAAGGGTATATTATAACTATTTAGTATTAAAAAAAATAAATATTTATTTTAAAAAGCTTTTAAAGACGCTGGAAGATAAAATATTAATTTAAAAAATATAAAATATATATTACTATTTTCTTATATAATTTTTTATTAATATTTATAATTATATTATCACTTAAAGTGGATTAGTATTAATATTCTTTAAAAAATTTCGATATTTGGTAGCTAACGAAAATAAAATAATTAGATTTAAAAAAAGTGATAATAAGACGTTTACTTTTATAATTATTAATATTGTTTAAAATAAAACTACTGTTATTCTAAATATTAAAATAGTAATTTCACTTTTTTAAATTATTTTTAAAGAAATTAGTAATCCTCTATCTATTAATAAAAAATCTATTATTAATATTATTAATAGCGAGATTAATACTAGTAAAATTAATATTAATAAAATTAATTTAATAGCGACGATAAAATTCTTTAAAATAATATAAACTAAGCTATAATATTTTATTAATATAATTTTTAATAATATTACTAAAATTTAATATAATATTTAATTACCTTATTAAAAGTTTAAATAAATATATAGTATTTTTTATAAAAGTTTTAAAATATTAAAAAATTTAAAAAATAGTTTTACTATTTTTTCTATATCTATTACTTTAGTTATTAATAATAATTCTTTTATAAATAATTTTATTTTCTTTACTAAATACTTTTATTTTTTATATAATTTAGTAAATAATATTATTTCTATTATATATCTATTATTTATTTAGTTCTAAATTAATTTATTATGTTCTAGATTATATATAATTAAATTATCGCCTGTAAAAAAATAAATTAAATATATCTTAATTAAAACTAATAGTATATCTATTATCTTAATATATTATTTTTTTTATTAAATCCTAAGTTTAACCGTATAGAAAAAAATAAAGATATAAAAATTAGTTTAAATTATTAGATTATACTTTATAAAGGGTCTAAATAGTTACTTAGTTATTTTATTTTTATTAATAAAATTTTATATCTATTAAAATACTAGGTAGTTTTTTTCTAATTATTTTAAAATATTAATTTTTTAATAGCTAGTTTTATATAATAATACTAGAATTTATTTTTATTATTTTATTTTATAGCTTTTTATACTATATCTATATATAATTATTTATTATTATAATATAACTATTATAATAGATTTTTTAAACTCTATTATATTAATACCGAGCTCGTTATAGTATTATTTTTTTTATTATTTTTTAAATTTTTTTATAACTAATATATTGTTGTTATTACTATCTAATATAAATATAATAAATTTTCTTCTAAGTTTTCCAGGGTAATTTCTTTTTATTAAATTTTTTATTATATATTTAATATATTATTTTATAATTTACTTTATTATAATATATTATTAATTTTCTTTTTTTATATCTTTTTTTTTCTATCTATATATTAAGTAATTTTTAAATTACTTCGATTTTTTTTACTCTTCGCGGGTTATAATAAAAAGATTAATATATAATAGTAAAGTAAATTTTATATTATTAATAATTTAATATATTTTTACTAGCTTTTTAATAACTAATTTCTCTTTTTTTAAATATTTATTTAGTAATGTTAATATTTATAATCTTTATAAATTATTTACTTAGGCTACTATTAGTCGTTTTCTATTAATAAAATTATATAAAATATAATCTTCTGGTTTTTTTAATATATAGATACTTAATATATACATTTTAACTATTTTATAAACTTTAAATTA
>NW_022476300.1:0-1943 GCF_009193645.1 Aspergillus pseudonomiae
CGCCAGTCAATGGATCTATTCCTCGTATGAGCGCTTCCGAGGCCAGCTGTTTTGGCCAGGGTTGCCTCTAGAAGGTGAATATAAAGGGAAGAACCCAGCAAGGCACGGATATATTCAAAAGCCAACTAACTGACTGTGACGAGTTCCCAAAGTCCTCCTCCATTAATCGCCGGATATTGAACCCTTCACAGGAGTAAGTGTGGTTTATAAATACTGACGGGCTTCAGGAAGGCGACATGAAAACATGGGATACGGTGGCTCAGGGTTGTTTGGAATCTTCTGCAATAAGGGAAAGATCGCCTCGATGGGTCGGATGCGCGAACGGATATTCTAATACCCTCTTCATGAGATGTTGTTGTATCTATTTATAGAGCACAGTTAGAAATGGCATGTTTTAATAAAAGAGGAAAAATGAAGAGAAGAGATGCAGCCTACCGACATCCAATCCCATATGGTTGAGACGGTCTGAGTACTGAATGGGTAGCTTGACACTCAAGTTGACCTCCAAGTCCAGGTTGAATGCCGTTTGAAAATTCTTCAAGGTATATGTGTGCATTGAATCTTGGACTTCTTAACTTACACCACCATAGGATTAGCCATAGCTAGACACGCGCTGGAGATTGGAGAGTTTTGAAACAATAAAAAAAAAAATGCCCCAGCTGGAAGAGCACCAGCAAAGACAACCTTTCGAATGTTGCGCAAATTCTCTAACCGTGGTGTGATCCAGTTGAATAGCTTGACTTCGCAATCACTGTGTGCTTGGCTACAGACGGTTATCTGAACCGTCGAGTGGCTCGAGGAGGACGAATGTCAAAGATGTGTACGCGGAAATCGAACCGGGAAGAGGGAAGGGATCGAAACAACGAGGATAGACCTCTCCGCAATGCTAGAGGGGATAGTCAAATCAGAAAAGGGGGAAGGAAGAGTCCAAACCATGAGGCAACGTGGCAGCTAAAGGTGACAGGGATGACGGTTCCATATCTGATGGTCGGTTTGTACCCGCTTGGCATAGTGTGCGCCCAGTTGGCATAATACGTGCCCAGTTGGCATAATGCGTGCCCAATGGGCACGGTCCTCGATCTATCACAATTTCGTCGTCTGTCTGATTTTAGCCCCAATTCCATGTATTATTCTACACCCAGTGCGAAGCTCACTGGGCAACACTGGTCAGCTGTCGTATCCCTGTCCCCTGTCAACCACAACTCATCAAGCTCAAATTTTGACAACTTTTGACAACTTTTGACGAATATTCCACAAAGTCCTCACGGATTATTAGCCATGACAACATCCACCGCATCTGACAATACTAATACGGGACGCTGGGTAGCTTCAAGCCAGCGAAAGCGGCAAAGGACACACGATTTCAAAAAATTATTAGTTCCTGGTTGGGGGACATATGATCTTGATTTCAACACCTCTAATAATCCAGGCGCTGAATCTTTGCGTTCATTTATACAGAAACTCGATCAATCTGCAAGATGGGCGAATACCCGACCTCAAAACACAGAGAATCTTAGAGCCGAGTTTCCACGGAGTAGTCTCGACCTGATCACTGCTCTCTATCACGATCCATCATTAGTGGCGGAAGATGTTATCACCATCGACAATAGTGAAAACTTAACAAAGCATCTTGAACTACAATTTTCCCGTCCACTTCTTTTTCAGTCAACTGCTATTCGCTCCATCAGTCATCCAGAAGTATCATGGGATGCATTTTGGGCGTTTATGCGGAAGCACCGTCAGGCGTTAGTTGACGTGTATGATTACTCGATTGAGAAAGAAGATAAACGCACTGAGAGGCGATCGGTCGAGAATATTATCAAGCACTGGGAAAAGGATTCGCGAACTGCATTGAATTGTCTTGACATTGAGAACAGAATATGTCAATGTTGCCCAACTCCTATCATCCACTCTGACTTAATTCAGCGGATTGCACGAGACGG
>NW_022476301.1:0-1864 GCF_009193645.1 Aspergillus pseudonomiae
TACTATACTTTTGAATAGTCTTATTTATCTATTAAAACTAAATATTTAAAATTTTAAATTTTCTATCATAATATATTAATAATTATAGTAATATATAAAATAGATTTTAAATTTCAATATATATTTAATAAAGTTAAATATTTAATTTATTTCTATAGTAGTAGAAAATGATATAGTATTATGTTAAAGGTAGAATATTAACTATTTCTTTTATATATATAGATTAAGACAATACTTTATATAAATCTAGTAATAGAATTTACTTTTTAGATAGTTTCTTTTTACTAGTAGTTAATTTATAATTATTTATATATAAATTTAATTAAAATATATATTTTACTAGATATCTTTGTAATATTATATAAGATATATTAAAAATAGGCGCGGCTTTATAAATATTATTAAGAATATTATTTTTAATAGTCAATATAGTTAATAAAATTTTTTCTTTTTATTTTATTTTATCTTTTAATAATTTAGATATTTTTAATCGTATAGCTGGTAGTTGAATAGCTTTAAAAAAATAGACGCGTAGAAATAACGCGTGGTGGCCTACCCAATTGTCTGGCCCACTCGTTTATAGGTTGCGTTATATATACCAAGTTTATTATTTAATAGTTTTAAAAAGATTTTAAAAAAATAAATTATATTTATTTTTATTTAATTATAAATCGAAATTTAATAATAGCTTATATTACTATTTTCTCTTATTCACTATGTTATATCATTAAATACTATTTAAATATTTATTAAATATTTATTAAATCATTGTATAATTGAAAGATATATTATTTACTAATATAATACATGTATAATTTATAGTACTTTAGATAAATAAGTAAATAAGAGTTTACTAAGTAATTTAATTATAAAATCTTTTTATATATTGAGTATATTATATTAATCTATTAAAAACTGGAATACTAATAGTAATTTTTATATCTATCTAATTAAATTATAGAAAAAAAAGATAAGAAATTAAAATAGTTTATATGAAACCGAAAAAAAAGTTTATAATTAATTAATATATATTTTAATAATAGATTGTTTACTAGATTTTAAATTAGCGTAATTCAAGTTTTAGATGAAAAATTAGAAAAATAAATATTAATTTGATATAGTATTTTACTACTCGTTTAAATATAACAACTACCGCTTAATTTTATATTATTTAAATATTTTATTTATTTTATACTAAATTCGTTAAGTGTTAGACCTAGAATTATATAATAGAAAAGAATTAAAATAAATAGTAAATTATAAAAAGATTAAATAGATAAATAAAATTATAACTTAAACTAAGTAATATTAATTTGATACTTATAATATTTTCTAAATTTAGACCTATAGAGTTATAGATACTATTTTTATTAAAGAAATTAAAAAGATTTTATAACTTTAAAAAGAAATAAAAAATACTTTTAAGATAATAAAAGATAAAAAGGACATCGAGATAATAGATCTAAAGAAGAAACTAGATAATACTAATTAAAACTATTTATACAATAGTATTATATTAATATATTAAAAGAAATACTTGAAGAACTTAAAGTACTGTTTTAAAATAATGTATTAAGTAAATATATTTAATTAATCTATTAATAACTTATTTCACTATAGTTATTTTATTAAATATTTATTATTTACTATATTCTTTATATATTAATCCTTTATTTACTAAATTACTAGAAGTATATATTTATTATAAAAATATAATATATTTCTTTGATAATAGAATTATTATATATATACTAGAATCGATTAAATTGACATTTAATAAAATAGAAACTTAGATAATTAGATTACTTACTAATTCTTAAACCATTATTAATAAAAGAATAACGAAGTATATATACTAAGCTTA
>NW_022476302.1:0-1842 GCF_009193645.1 Aspergillus pseudonomiae
TAAGCGAATGACATCATTCGCTTAAGATCTCCTTTTTTAGAAATATTCTAGAAATTCTAGAATATTTCCTAAATAGGAAATAGTGTTTCCGACAAGAATATATATAAAAATTTTGTTTATTTAAAAGAAAAAATTATTAATAGAATAATTATTTATTGAAATATATTTTAATTTTATTTTATTTAAAAAATATTATTAAAAATAATAAATATAATATTTTACTACTATAAATTTATTTATATTAATTTAATTTAAGTATAATAAAATCTATAACTATATGGGGGGTCAAAAGTCTGACTACACTAGCGTGTTTCTACTGACATGTTAAAAAATTATACTTTTTTTAACTATCTACTATACCACTATTATAAGGTCTTTTAAAACTGATATTAATAGAAATAAAAGGTTAAATTAAAAGCTTTCTACTGAAATACGCGCGGTAATTATATCTAGTTTAAAGAATAATATATTATTTACTTAATGTATAAAGTAATTTAACGTCTGTCGCTTTACTATTTATTTAATTAAAAAATATTTTTACTATTACTATACTTTGAAAAGCAAGCCTAGAAAGGGTAAATTTTAAAAATCTATTTTTATTAAAAAGCGCTATATATATCTACTTATTTATTAAAGATTTAAAATAAGTTATAAAGCTCTGATTATTAACAGTGGTTTTTTAATCTTTTAATCTACTATTAAACGCGTACTTAGAACTTTTTATTTAAAAAAATAAAAAGCTAAAAAGCGTATATCTTTAAAATTTAATATAGTTAAAAAATATATTTAATTCGTATATATATAGATTAATTCTATCTATTTACTTAAAATAATATTTTTAAATAAATATTTTATTTAACGAAAATTAAATAATTTAATCTAATACGTATTCCGCTTTTCTAATAAAATATATAAAAAAGATCTAGTTAATCTAATAAACTATAGGAAAAATATTTCTTAAATAGTTTAGAATACTATATAAATTAGTAACCGATCTAAATTAGTTATTTTAAAATAGAATAAATTATTATCTCGAGATAAATACTCTACTAAATTTTATTTTATTTATTTAAAAAAGGAACTTTTACCAATCTATAGGCCTAGCTTTATATTTTAATAAAATAATATAAAGATTTATATTGACTACAAGGTATAGAATTAATTTAAAAGGTATAAAATTTAAATACTGGACTGGCTTATATATTTATCTAATTTAAATTTTATTAAATATCTTTGGAATTTACTTAAAAAGAAACTTTTAAATTTTTATTTAAAGCTCTTTCTAAGTAATAGATTATAGATTAATTAAATATAATTTAAAGAGAGTATTTAAACTATTTAGTAGACTATTTTTTAAAAGTAAATAAATTATTTTATTCGCTTTATACTATATAGACTTTAGGCTATATATCTGGCACGCGGCTGGTATACAAAGTATTGATATATAGAATCTATATAATCAATTTATAGATAAATATTATTTACATTGGTTGAGAAAATTGAGTTTAAATTTATTGCATTTTTTACCGAAATAGTGGGTGTAGTCAGACTTTTAACCGCTAAGTGTAGTATAAAATTTATTAACTATTAAAAATAAAGTATTTTTTTCTATATAATATAAAAAAATATATAATATACTTAGTAAATCTAATATATACATATAATTTTTTAAAATTTATAAATGTTAAATATATTAATTATTTTATTTTAATTAATAATACTATATATGTAATTATTATATATTTATTAAACGAAAAAATAAATATAATAAAGATAATACTATAATTTATAAAATAATTTTATAATATTATAAAATATTATATTACTACATTAAAATTAATA
>NW_022476303.1:0-1824 GCF_009193645.1 Aspergillus pseudonomiae
TTACAGCTGTTTGCAAAAGTGGTGCAACTCCATATACTTTTGAGTTCTTTCCCAAGCCCTACTTCAAAAGGAAACCAAACTGTATGTGGTAGAGTACCGGAATAGCTATATTCCGGATATTTTACGTGTAAAAGGTAAGACCGTAAGGTATTCTGACGTCATATGCTTGTTGCGTAACGCCTTGTACAGGACAGGTGCCGGACCACCAGCCGCTTTGCAAACCAGTCAAACCATCAGCCAGAGATAACTAGCCGTCTCTTATGTCAGCATCCCACCCCCCTTCGGGTGTTGGTCTGCTTCACCTCAACGCAAATTTTCATCTCAACGCAAAATTTGAAGCTATTCGGGTAATTACACAACATTGCCCTGCGAATCAATCCAGTAAGGTAGTTTAGGACTTTCTCTAGCCCTCTGGCTATCGTCCTGGCCAGGTATAATATCTATATCTGCCTCCTGCGTCGAGATATCGCGTTCTAATTTCCATTCCCTCTTTAACCGCTGAAGTTCACGACGTCTCTCCTCTTCACTCCGGAAATTAATGCGGCGTTTAGCGTTGCCTGTAGTCAATGGACCGACGTATTGGATTCTCTTCTGTGATTTCCCTTTGAATTGGGGCTTCTGATGTTGACGATAAAGCTCAAAATCGCTTTGTAATTGGCCCTTATACTCAGACGTCTTTAGAGAGCTTTGGAACACGCGGTCAAGGCGGCGCACAAAGCTTTTATCAAGCTCTGGGGTAGAATCAATGTAATCCTGCGCCTTTCCAATAGAACGACGAAGCCCTCGTATAGTAGATGGAGGCGATAAAGAGCTGGATGGCGGCGGTGGTGTAGTAAAGATCTCAAGCTCCGGTGTAGGGCTCCTAGCCTTCTGTAGAGGCCCTATAACCACTTCCGGGTTAAATGGATAGATACCTCGCTTTCTAAAGGCATCTCGAATAGTACGCGATTTGAAGGTTTTCTTGCGTATATCTGGGATCTCCTTTAAAAAGGCAGCTTTATCATCGGTTTCCACACCTAGCCCAGCGAGGTAGTTGTTCCGAGCTCGATAATAGTGTTTATACACCTGGAATGGCTGGCCATCAAGCGGTTGAATAAGATGGGTTGTATGCGGAAGGAAGCAGAAGGGGATAATATAATTCAAGCCGCAGAATTCAAGGAATTCATACGTTAGATGAGATCCGTGGCCGTCAAAAAGAAGTAATCGAGGTTCGTTTTCCCGCGTCAAACGATCTCTTGTATGGCGATCGAAGTGGTAGACCCAATCAAGACCAATAAGATCAGTGGAATAGCCCTTAGGAGATAAAGCTACGCGGTAATCATTAGGGATAATATCTGATTCATACCATTGTTCCATATGGACGACACCTTTAAAGATATAGTAAGGTGGTAGAACTGAACCATCTGCAGAAATACATTCAATTGCAGAAACTAGTTCTCCTATCTCTTTAGAAGGATGACCCCTTTTCGCTTGATTAGGTCGAGTTGTTACCACTTTTTGGGCTTTTCCTTGGCCTAATTAAAAACCAGTTTCATCGAAATTGTAGATATTCCGTGGCGGAATCTGCGAGATAAAGCTCTCAAGAACATCATACCAATGCTGAATTTCACTGATATCTTCTGCATTCAGTCGATTCCTTTCTTTAGGCTTCTGTTGGACCAATTTAAAGCCTTCCGGTAGGCGTTTAATGAAACAATAGACCCAGGCATTTCCAACTGTACGTGATGTCTGATTTTCTGTATCCCGCATATTCCGCTAAAGAATTTGATTTGCAGCGTGCTCAATCATCGAAGGAGTAGGCGGAGAATATAAGGAATCTAGCTG
>NW_022476304.1:0-1801 GCF_009193645.1 Aspergillus pseudonomiae
TTGTACTCTGGTGTGCTGCTGACACTTGAGGCAATGTTTTGTGCTCGATCATACCAGAATCGATGGAGCTGGCCATGTTGATCATAAAGGCTCGGTGTCGTTGCTGGGTCAATAAGTCTAAACCATCGACTCAAAATGTGCTGAACCTTATCCAACCCTACTTTATAAACCATTCTGCCGTGTTTGCCTTTCCATACCGTCCTGTACTGCTCGTTGCTCAGTTCCAGAGAGAGCAAAGCCTCGAGTCTCTTCCAAATATGGTTTACTTTGTATGTATATATGTCTGACACACTGAAGCCATAGTCTTGGGTCAATTGTTGGAGTATGCATTGAGGATCCCTTGATGTTATTCCAATTTTAACAAACTCAGGGTGCCCTTCAACGAGACCGAAATAGATTACCCATACTGGATCATTGCTGTTTTTAACCCCAAGCGGTCTCTGTAGAGTAGATATGAGAGATCGGTCAATCTCGGTAGTAGTGAGTTCTCGATGGCGCCATGGTATGAAATGTATGTCGTCGGTAAAAAGCTGAATATTTGCACTGATTGCGGTTGCTTCATGCATGGATGCATCCCAGTTCTGGTATAGACCGGACTGTAAGCTGCAGACATGAATGTGAGATTTAATTCGAATACAATAGCTCAAGAGACTCACCTGCTCTGGTACGCATTTTGGTTTTGTTCTGTTCCAGCTTGATCTGTCAAAACAGCTGCAGCGTTCCCACTATTATTGATATCAAGGGGCTCAATCTGCTGAATCCAACGACTGAGCTCTCCAATCAAGGCGATAAATCCAGGGTCATTCTTGTTCTCAAACTTTGTCATGCCCACATGGTTATCATGAATGCCAATTGATGGATACCCAGGTATTATTGCTGATTGCAATGGAACAACCTGGGAACTCGTATATGAGTGCGCTGAGCTAGAAACTTATATATAATAAAAACGGACTTACTGGTCCAATTCCAGGAAGAGGGAGCTCTTCATAGAAGCATGTGATTTTCAAGCCTTTCCCATGGATTTCGTATCGCGACCGGATAAATGCATGAAAACTGTTTTGGATCCTGGCAAGCACTTCTGATTCTTGCTTAAGAACTTCCAATATTTGTGAGTTTGCTTGTTTAAAGAGATTGATAGACTTAGCGAGCTTTTCAGCCCACTGAGCCAGACCTGACCCATTATGGGGTGTTCCGAAAAATATAATCCCGAAGGTACATTGGGCGAGTTTGTGGATATGAGTGTCAGGATAATGTTGGGAAGTGGTAAGGGCCTAGAAACTGGTCAGGTACTAATGCAATTAGTTATTGCATGATGTAGTACTTACATCCTGACAAACTATTCCTCCTAAGCTATGACAAACAAATATAATTGGACGTCCATCCTAAATATATCAGCTATTTTCTCATCCTGGTCCTTTATCACTTACAGTCTTATCTTTCTCCCGCCAGGTAGCCAAAGCTGTAAGTAGGTTCATTGCATGGTTCCCAACCCTACTGAACGAGACCATATGACGCCAGTCCGCTACATAGGCATCATACCCAAATGTGAGTATCCGCGCGTTGTGGATCTCAGCAGGCAGCAGGCGCGTGGGCCAAGGACTGGTGCTACTTGACGCCCTCCAGGTTCTCTCTCGGTCGCCAGTTAGGCCATGGATCAAAACAATACTTTTAGCATGTCAGCTTGTTTTCATTTTTGACATGGCGAAGTAGCAGTTTAATCAGATGCTCAGTACTCTACAATAGGCTGCACTGCCCCTTCAGCCAGCAACTTCAAGCCTGAAGGGAAATTGTTTTCCCTTGA
>NW_022476305.1:0-1788 GCF_009193645.1 Aspergillus pseudonomiae
TATAACTTAATCTATCTTAATTTATAGTTAACTGCGGTTAAGAGATTAATTAACCTTAATTTAATTTAACTGGGGGTCGATTAAGGAATTTTATACCTTAATCTAATTAACCCTAGTTAAGTTAGGTTATGGCTAGGTTACAACGATTAGGTTATACCACTCTAATTAAACTTAAATTATAATTAAATAATATAGCCTGAATTTGAGATTTTAATTTAAATTATAATTATAATATATATATATAGGTTTATTATTATATAAATTATATATTTTCTATTTATAATATTAAATATTATTTTTATAATTGACTTCAGTTCATCTTAATATAAAGATAAATTAATAAAAGATAGGAATAATAAAAATTAATATAGTTTAAAAAAAAGAAAATATAAAAAAAATAATAGATTTTTATTTATAATTAAAATTTAATTAATACTATTTAAAAATATTATTATTTTAATTTTTATATTTTTATGCTAAAATCTATATTTAAATATTATTTCTAGATAGTAATAGTTAAATTCTATTTATTTTATTTAGTAATATTTTATTATTAATTATAGCATTCTACTTTTTAATATTATTAATTAAATTTATTTTAATTTTATTAAACTTTTTATTTTTTTCCTTTTTTCTAGTTTCTATTAAAGTGGTATAATCTAATTTAATTAAAATTAATGAAATTAAGATATTAAATTTTTTAATTAATCTTAATTAAGTTAAGATTAATTAATAATTAATATATAATGAATTTTATAATATTTATTATATTTTTTTTATTTTATTTTCTTTATAAATATATGGGTAATTATAATTAATAATTTATTATATATCATTTATTTAATTATAAAAATAATAATTATATTAAAAATACTTAAAAAATTTGAAACATAAAATTTTTAAATTTTAACTATAGATAAAAAGGTAAGTAATATTATTTTTTATATTATTTTAAATATTAATTATAAAAACTTAAAAAGTAAATAAAAATAATATAATACTATTTTTTAATAGTAGAATAAATAAAATACTATATTTAAATATAGTTAATTTAAAAATTAATAGATAAAAAATATATAAAATATATTTAAAAATTAAAAAATTAAAAAAAAATTAATTTTATAATTATATTTTATTCAAATATATTATTATATTAAGTTATAATAAATTATATTATTATTTATAAATTATAATTATTAATATATACTTTATTATTGTTACAGAATTGATAACAATTATATAAGATGACTGTATAGTATACCCTGTTCCAGGTGTATGGATATTTTGGAGGCTGGACGCTGCCTTCGGTGTTTATATCAATTACCTTTTTAATAATATGCAGTGGTCTTTCTTTAAAAATTCAGTACTTTATATAAAGAACTTTAAGGATCCTTAGTTGTAAATTAATAACGGAAGTAGTAAAGGGAAAAATCAAGAATTAGCCTTTATTAATAGACAATAATGTTGACCCTAATGTTTTACCTACGTATCTTTATCTAGTTAATTGGTCTTCTACCTTGACTAGTAGATAATCTTGGCAATTATATATAAAAATATTAAAAAATTAATTATATATTTTAATAAAAATAAAAATAAAATATATATAATTTTATAAACAAAGTTAATTTTTTTTTAAATTACTGTTTTTAAATTTTAAAATATTTTAAATATTATAATTATTTATAATAAAAATAAAAAATTATTAAAAAATATAATATATAATATTTTCTAAACAAATATTGTAAAATTATATTAGTATTTTATTTTTTTAATTAAATAAAATTAAAA
>NW_022476306.1:0-1751 GCF_009193645.1 Aspergillus pseudonomiae
GAATTTTTCTAGTATAAATATAAAATAAATTTTTAATTTAAAAAGATTATTATTTTCTTGATAATCTAGTATAATTTAGCTATTTAATTAATTAACTTTTGGTATAAATTTTTAAAATTCTAATTTTTAATAGTAACTATAATTATTTTTTTATATTAAAATTTATTATTTAATAACAATGGTTTATTTATCTCTATTACTTTTAAATACGTGCAATATATTTTTGAATTAAAATTTAAATCTTTTTTATTTGCTTAGTAAATTTTTAAATTTTTTATTCCTTAATTTTTAAATTTATTAGCGATAAAGCCTAAATTTAATTAAAAATACTCTCGATTTATATTTTTATTTAATAAAAAATAGAGATAGTCTGTAGCGTACTTAGGTGTTTTTCTTACAGTTTAATGTTCTACTGGCATAGTTTACCGCTTTTGTGACTACTTTGAGGTCTTAGTTATCCCCCGCCTCTCGATTTTACTAAGTCTAATCTTTATTATATTAATTAACTAATATATTCAATTAATAAATATAGCTATATTTTAGTAGTATATCTAGTATTTAGATTATATAAATATCTTTAAAGATATACCGATTAATTTTATTATTCTTTATTATTGTTTATTGTTTTTTATTGTTTTTCAGTTATTAGGAGATCCATATTAATTTTACTACTATTTTCATAACTTTTGTATTTACCTATATTTTTTTTATTTTCTCTTATTTTCTACTGTTAATAGTTGTTTTCTATTTTTTTAATCTATTAAATCCTTGATTTATTACTTAATTTATTAGTCTTGTAATCTATATTAATTAATTTATTAATTATTCTACTATATTAAGCTTTTGGATTTTTTATAAAGATATATTAAAAAATATTACTATATAGAATATATTATATAAAATATTACTTCAATACTATTTAAATTAATATATTAAATTATTTAATAGTAATACTTTATATTAAGTTAATATTATTATAATTATCTTTACTTTTTATTTATTAAAATATTATTTATATTTATTAACTTAAAATATAAATAAATTATATATATATATATTGGAAGCCCTAGTCCTAAATAGGAAAAGCGCTAGGGCTTTAGTCAATGAAAGATTAAAAATAGAATTGATTAATTAAAAGATAATAAGATAGGGCTAGGTAGGCCTAAGCCCTAGGTAAATGAATAAATAAAAGTAGGGTTCTATATATAGAAACCCTAGATTAGGAAAGAATATAGAAAACTGGAAATAATCAAATAAATAAATGAATATAAGATATTAAATAAATCTAAAATTAAATAAAAATTAACAGGGGATTAAGATTATATTTATACTTAATTAGAATTACTATCTATAGTAATCTTAGTTTTTAATTAAATAAGGTTAAGCGAACTGTCATTTTTCTATAATAATTTTAATTTTTTATTTAAAAATAATTAAATAAATAATATTATTCACTTAGATTCTCCTGTCTTAAAAATATTTTAGAATTTCTAGAAAAATTCTAGAATATTTTTTAAATAAAAAATAGTATTTCCGATATTCTTCTTTAGATTTAAATATGTTAAAAATAGATATTAAATCTATATAAAAATAGATAAAAATAAATAGAAAAATAGAAATTTTAAATAGGGTATTTTTATAATTTAGGCCCTAGAATTAAATAGGGTTAATTTAATTTAATATTTTAATTTAATCAATTTATTAGATATATCTTTTATATTTAGATAGTTTAGAAAATTCTGATTTTTTTA
>NW_022476307.1:0-1749 GCF_009193645.1 Aspergillus pseudonomiae
TCATTATGCCGATACCCAGTCTGGCTTCTGCTTCTCCTGCCGAATATGGCAGGAGAAAAATGTTCAGGGGAGCATGTTCTCCTGAAGTTCCCCAAGGTAGCACTGATAGACCTTTCTGCGCTACGCACGCTGCAGATATCCAGATAATACAGTTAGCCTGGGAGGAAATGTAGATAGCCAAGGCCTCACAGACGTTACTTCGGCTTCTCACGGCCAGCTGCGCGGTATACAAAGATATATATATCTGTAGCGGGATGGTTACGTAGCCAACATGAAAGTGTACACAACCGAAATATACCAGGGTCACACCTCACTTCCCACTCGCGATTATATATGTTTGTCTTTTCTTTTTTTGTAATTCAATAGAATAGATATATATATATTAAGGAACCATACATAAAGGGAAAGTTGCTTTCTGCATTTGGCGCCTAAGCATCCACCGATCGAATCTATCTAGAGCTGTAATGATAGGCTTTGGATAAGGGAAGAGACGCGGTTCCAAGTGGCCGGAATCGCGTCATCTTTATCCCGATATCACAAACAACAGAAAGGGAAAGGAGCCCGCAATTGAACACCAATCGCTACGCGCAGGTTCACAGGAAAACCGGGAGAGAAATATTGGCATCTAGTTATCATAGTTATTGTTGTTGGTCGGGCCATTTTTGAGCACCCTTGAGCACGATTCCAGAAGATGGTCACCTTGGCAGACAACCACCCAGATTTTCAGCGGATGGATTGGGTTCTCGAAGCACGAAAGGAAGCAGCTGACAAAGGCAGATTACCTCGGACGCGGTCCGATTTAGAAAATCTCTGAACCGGAGCACCGGGACAGGACTGCTCCTGATGCCCACGTGGCTTTGCTTATTTGGGTAAGCCCAACAGCGCCGTGTACCTCCTTGACGTAATGCTCTCCCACTTATGATCCACAACTCTGGAACACTGGCCGTTTGTACCCTTTCCTGGAAGGCTCACTTACCTCGATGCCATATCAAAATACCTTCTGGTGGGCCCATCTACACAACCGGTGGTCCTTGGCAGCAGCGGGACAAGGTTGCTCTTTCACAAAACGTAGAGGGAGACTCTCGGCCACCGTGTACGCCTGCTGTCCACCCTGTTCTTTCCATTTCCCGCCCCTCTCGCTTCCTTCTCTTGCCTTCCCTTTCTCTTTGCTTTCCCTTCTTCACATCTCTTCTGTCGCTCTTTCCCCCCCTCTACTCTTTCTACGAGGCGATGCCTTTACTCCTAGATTAGTTTGCAATTCGAAAGGCCTTGAACCGCCTGCTAGAGCCGTCGCCTCTTGGCCGCGCGCTCAGTCTGCATCGATGTGTGAGATCGCTTCCGCGCGGGACAGTAGCACCGGCGCACCGGCGGCCAAAAATCACTGCGATGGTCAGCTCGCCCAAACGGGCAGTCGGCTTGCTGTTCATGAAGGAGATCGTGGATGGAAGTGGGGAAGCCACCGATGGCCCTGTACCTGGCGACCCCGCGAATGCCGAGCTGCAGGGTCTGGTGGATGCTCGACACGCGGAAGGTGACTCGCTTGCGGTAATAGCCACAGGTGAGACAGCCCTGGTCGTGATCAACGGCGCCCAGGTCACTGCCGTCGTCGAGCGCGAAGCGCGCTCCGGGGCAGTGGGACAGGATCTGCTCAACCAGACCGGCGGCGCCATACTTACAACAGAGGATGGACCCGCGGCACTCGTAGTGCCCGCGGGTGAGCAGTGGCTCCTCGTCCAGCTCGAAGAAGAA
>NW_022476308.1:0-1718 GCF_009193645.1 Aspergillus pseudonomiae
ATAAAATTTATTTAATAATATATCGATTTTTTTAAAATAATTAAAATTATTAAATATTATATATATTATTTTAAATTATTAGAGTCCTAGTATATTTATTTAATTATATTAATTATTTAATTAAAATTTATATCTATTAATAATAATTTCTATAGTTAAATACTAATTTATTTATTTAATATTAAGAATAAATACTTTTTTAAAAAAGAAAATTATTATAAAATTATAAATATATTAAATAAATATATTATTATACGCGGTCGCTATCGTAAATTTAATTATATAATATCTTATATATTAGAAAGATTATAGTGTTGAAAATAACTAATAAATTAATATTAATAATATTATTATAAATAATCTTATTTAAATTTATAAAAAATATAATATTTAATTTATTACTTAATTTACTTATTTTTCTATTATATTATTTTTAAATTATATATATATATTTAATTGATAAAGTTATTATTATTTATAAAAATAGTTAAAATATAGTATATTTCCGCGTTTTGTATTTTTTTTATAATTTAATATTCTATTAACACGGTTTTACTATTTTTATAATTACTTTAAAATTTTAGTTAATTCTATTTTCTACCCCCTCGATTTTACTAAATTTAATATTTATTATAATACTTAATCAACATATTTAATAAATAAAATTGGCTACAAAAATTTTAATATTATTAAATAAAATTATTATTTATAAAAATAAAAATAAATAAATATTTAAATTATTAGTAATATTATATAATATTTAAATATTATTTAATAATTTTAATATTAAAACTATAAAAATATTTAAAAATTAATAAATATATATTATATTAAAAGACAAATAATAAAATTACGCTATAACTTAAAAATTAAGAATTTATTAAATAGAATATTTATCTAACAATATTATTTTAAATAAATAAATAGAATTAGCTTATATACGCGTAAATTAAAAATTTTTTTAATTATATTAGATTTTAAAAGTATACGATTTTTAACTTTCTATTTTTTTAAATAAAAAGTTCTAAATACGCGTTTAATAGTAAATTAAAAGATTGAAAAATTACTGCTAATAATTAAAGCTTTATAATATATTTTAAACTTTTAGTAAATAAGTAGATAGATATATATAGCGCTTTTTAACGAAAGTAAATTTCTAAGATATATCTTTTCTAGGCTTACTTTTTAAGATATAGTAGTACTAAAAGTATTTTTTAATTAAATAAATAGTAAAATGATAGATATTAAATTATTTTATAAGTTGAATAAATAATATATTATGCTCTAAATTAGATATAATTACCGTACACGTTTTAGTAAAAAACTTTTAATTTAATCTTCTATTTTTATTAATATCGATTTTAAAAGATCTTATAATAGTAATATAGTAGATAATTGAAAAAAGTATAATTTTTTAACGCGTCGACGGAAATGCGCTAGTATAGTTAAACTTTTGACCTCCCATATATTATAGATTTTATTAATAATATATTTTTTATTTAATAATACATAAATTTATATTTATAAGAATTTTATACATTTATTTATATATATATTAATAATATTATTATTATATTATATTTATATTTAAAATATATTAAATATTTACTGTTAATATTTTAAAAATTATAAAATATAAATATTAAATTAAAGTTTATAAAAGTATTTATTAGATTCTTTTTATTATTTTATTAAAATAAAAAATTAATATATTAAAA
>NW_022476309.1:0-1712 GCF_009193645.1 Aspergillus pseudonomiae
TTTTTTAACTATTAGATATATATATTTAATAGATCTAATTTTTTAAATTTAAATCTAGTATTAACTATATCTCTATAATAATAGTAATCTAGTATTAATAGTAATTTAGTATTAACTGTATCTCTACAATAATAGTAGTCTAGTATTAATAGTAGTCTAGTATTAATTAAGATCTTGAAGTAATTTCTATTTTACCTAGACTATAATTTAATAATAATAGAAATCGAAAACTAATTTTAAATTAGTAACCCTCGGAACGTGGTATATTAACTAGTCTTAGATTTAATGACGAAGTCCTAGATATAATATATTAATTACCAGTTTATATAAATTAAACCACGTTTAGATTTAAAATCGATAATATATTTTTTTAATTATCTAGTAGTAAAAAAATTCTAGTTAAAAATACTTTATTAATAGAAATCGATTTTAAAAATAATAAATCTATAAAAAATAGTTAAAGTAGATAAAAAATATAATTATTTAACTAGTTAATAATATTAAAAAAAAGAATTAAAAAATTGAAAATTTTAAAACGAAGTTTAGAAAAATTAAAAAAGTTTAAAAAAAATATAAAGATTATATTATTTAATTTAATAGTTAAGTTAAAATAGTAATATTAAAAAATATAATTAAAAGAGTAAAGTTATTAAAAACTAAGTTTTTTAATAGAATTTACTCTAAGTTATAGATATTTTTAATATAAATAAATATATATATTTACGCGAATAGAAGGAATTTTATTAATAAAATTAATAAAATTATTTTTATATTTATTTATTTACGTAGAGTAGTATAGAACTAGTTTAAATTATATATTTAAAAATATTATAAAATTATACTAGATAAATAGTTAAATATTATATAAAAATTATTTATCGATTTAAAAAATTTATATAAATATTTTGAATAGATTTTTAAAAATATCGATATCGAAGCTATAATTAAATATAAATTAAAATAATTATATTAATAAGATAATATATTAATCTACGTAGCAAAATTCTAATAAATTATATTTAAAATAGACTAGAATAAGAAAATCTATATATTAATCTTTATTAGTGGTTTTAAAAAATATATAAAGAATAAATTTATATAAATTAATAAATTAACTATACTTAACGAGGTAATCGACTTTACTATTAAAATAAATAATTAATATTATAAATAATTTATAAAAAAATAGAATAATAAAGTCTAAAAAAAAGGTAAATATTAATCCTAAAATTAATATAAATTTAATAATTAATAAAAATATATAGATATAAAGTACAGTAATTTCTATAGACTAAAATCTATAGAATTAAATATTATTAAAAAAAAGGACTAATGTATTGGTATCTTTTAATAAAAATATAAATATAAAAGAAAAAAGAAACTCTACTATAACTATAGAGAAGTAGGATATATATTAAAAAATTATTAATAGAAAAGAAGTAATTATTAATTAAATAAAAAATCTTAATAAATAAATATAATAAAAAATAAATTAAAATCGTTAAAAGAAGTATAAGTCGCGCAACTTAATATTATTATAGAAATTAAAAAATTAAATAGTAAAATTAAAAAAGTCTATAATATATTATAAAATCTTGAAATTTATAAAAAATTAAAAGAGATTAATAGCAAAACTAGATTTATATAATTTAATATTAATATAAATTTATTAACTAAAAAAATAGAATAATACAAGAAAAACGAACTAAATA
>NW_022476310.1:0-1698 GCF_009193645.1 Aspergillus pseudonomiae
TAGCGCTTTTCCTATTTAGGACTAGGGCTTCCAATATTATTTAGTATATAAAAGAATATAATGAAAATTTTATAATAATATTTATTTTAAATTAAGATATTTAATTTATATTATAATTTTAAAAAAGATTATTCTAATATTTTAATATTAAATAACTATATTTAATAGCTATATATCTATAAATTAATAATTAAGTAAAATATATAATATAAATAATTAAAGTTATAGTAAAATATAATAAATATTATTTAATAAAAATATTAAAAAATTATTAAAATATATTATAATTTATATAATAAAGATAAATAATATATATTCTTAAGACTTTAATTAAAAATTGTTTCTAAATCTTTATTAATTATTTATCTCTAGCTATCTAAAACTATCTATATTCAAAAAACTATTTTTTATAAAATTACTTAGTAACCAAAAAAATCTTATTTTTAAATTAATTAATATAGTAAAAATTATATATCTTTTATATATTTTTAAATATATTTAATTATTAATTTTAAAAATAATTAATATATAATATATATTATATATTTTTTTTATATATATTATAGTATATTTTAATAATTTTTTAATATTATTATAAATACTAAAGTTTTAATAGTTTTTTATATTTCTAAAATATTAATATTATATAAAATTACTTTTTAATAAATACTAAAATTATTATAATTTTATATTAAATATAAAATTAATAGTAAAAATAATCAATAATATTATAAAATTCTTATACTTTTTGTTACGCCCGGGGCTTTGTTGTCAAGTCTAAGACCAGTTAGCGGACCACGTTTCGAGAGTTACTAACCTGAAATTAATCCTTGACTTCCATCGTTGTTGGATTGCGGTCTTGGTAGGGCGGGAGTTACTCTAGACTTCTGTTAATACTAGACTACTATTGTTGCAGGGATGTAGTCGATACTAGACTACCGTCGATACTAGACTACTGTCGTCGCAGGGAGGTAGTTAATACTAGACTCGAGTCTAAAGGGCTAGGCCTATTAAGTATATATATTTAATAGTTAGAAAAGTATAAATAAGTTAAAATTAATTATACTATTAAAAGTAATTTTATAGTAATAATTTAAAATTAATTATAAAAAACTAAACTAAGTATATAAATAAATATCCTTTATATATCCTTAAGTATCTATTTTTATCGTAATTTCTTTAGAAATAAAAGATAAAATATATTTAATTATAGTATATAGTACTGTATATCCCTAGAATACTTTTTCTAGAGTAGATATTAAAATAAATATTATGTAATAAAATTATTATTAATATTTATAACCCTTTCTAAATAACTATTAGATAAATAATTTATTAAGTATTTTTTATTCAGGAATCGACTATTGTTATTCTATTGTTATTCTACCTTATATATCCATCTTCGATAAGGTGCGCTAGACAAAGGTCTGTAACACTTTTACTAAATAATACTATATTTTATTATAATTTTAATTATTTATATAATATATTTTAATTAACTATTAATTTATAAATATATAGATATAATAATATTTTTAATTTAATTTTATGAAAAATATAAAAAATTAATATATTAAATTATAAAAAAAATATAAAATATTTAAATATACTATATTTATATAAGATATATTTTTTTATAATAAATATAAATAGTAAATAGTGTTTTAATATTATTTAAAATATTTATTATTATTATTA
>NW_022476311.1:0-1639 GCF_009193645.1 Aspergillus pseudonomiae
TATATATTTATAAATTAATAATTAATTAAAATACATTATATAAATAATTAAAATTTTATCATATTATTAATTATTTGTATTACTAATTTTATATTTAATATAATAATAAAGTAATTGTTATATATATTTGTCGGAAACACTATTTTCTACTTAGGAAATATTCTAGAATTTCTAGAATATTTCTAGAAAAAAGAAACTTTAACTAAATAATATTATTCATTTAAATATTTCTAAATAAAAAATTAAAATTACTATAGAAAATAATAGTTTATTTAATCTTATTTAATTAAAAATTAAAATTACTATAAATAACAATTTTAATTAAATATAAATATAGTTTTAATCCCCTACTAACTTTTATTTAATTCAAATTTATTTAATATCTTATATTTATTTATTCACTTAATTATTTTTATTTTTCTATATTTTTTTTAATCTAAGATTTCTATATATAGAACCCTAGTTCTATTTATTTATTTATCTAGAATTTAGATCTATCTAGTCCTATTTTATTATTTTTTAATTAATTAATTCTATTTTTAACTTTTTATTAATTAATTAAAGCCCTAGCGCTTTTTCTATTCAAAATTACCATTTTTAATAATTATAAATTTAGTTAAATTCTATAAAATTCTATCTTATTAATTTATTTATTAATTCTATTTAAAATAGTATTATTCAATAATAAAATCTTAATAATTCTAAACTAACTATTTAATTAGTTATAATAGAATTAATTTATTTAATTAGTTATAAAATTAAAAAAAATATAAAAATATATAAATCTTAATTTATCTATTAAATTAATTATATTTTACTACCTAATTAGACCTAGCTTTAGTTAAATTTAGAGAAAAATTAAAATTTTAATTAATCTAAAGTTAGTTAATAGAAAGTTTTATAGAGATTTAATTACAAATTATAAAACTAGAATAAAGAAATAGTATTTAATTTTAATCGGGATTTTAATTTTACTCTTAATTATTATTACTTTAATATTTTAATATAATAAAGCTACAACTTTATTTATTAAATTATTTTATTAATTTTTCAAAATTTTAAAAAATAAATTAATCTTTATTAATGAATCGAGAAAATAGAATTCAATTAAATAATATCCTAAATTTAAAATTTTATTAATAAAATTCTAGAATTTTATATATTAGTATAGAAAAATTTATATTCTAAAATTTTAAAAAATAGATATTTTAAAAATTAAAAACCTAATATAATTTTTATTTAACTTTTTAAAATTAATAGTAACTACTTTACCTACTTTTTGATCCCTATAATAAAATAAAACTTTTAAAAAATTAAAAACTTTATAATCTATACTATCTTTTTATAAAATAATTAAATAATTTTATAATTATATAAAATTTAATTAATGTAAATAATTTAAATCTAGAATTATCTTAGTAACTTTATAAAGTAAAATTAATTATTTATTTATTAATTTCACTCATTAAAATTAAAAAAAATAGTTAAAATTTAAAAATTTTGAAAAGAAGATCTATTTTTATTTATTTAATTTTAATAAAAACTTTTATTAATTTAATAAATATTTCTATATTAATAATTCTATTTGTTTAATTAACTAATTATTTAATCTAAAAATTTTAAATTAATTTGCCTTAAT
>NW_022476312.1:0-1615 GCF_009193645.1 Aspergillus pseudonomiae
CGTTGTCCGACTCCGAATCAGGCTCGCCGAGGGCATCTGCACGGGAATCATTGCCATGTGCGTCACCGGCCTGGGCTTCTTGGCCATTGCTCTCGGTCACTCGTTGGGAATGTCTGGCTCTGCGTCGTCTAGGTTTGTTTATCCGCCAGCTCCCCCGGGCCTTCGCAGGAGTCCCTGAGCTATCGATCCTTGAGCTATCGGTCATGGTTCAAACAGCGGCATAGGATCGCTGGACGGTATGTTTGTATCAAAAGTCCCCAATGCCTCCCAACCGTAGGGAAAACACAATGATGGACAGGCTGCACAAAGAGGTGCAATTTTTATAACCACAACTCGGAGTGGACCCAGCAGGGCATAGAATCCTCGTCTAATGCTGCTTTGAGCTCTGAACGTTTGTCATCTCCTTTTTCTTCCCATCCTTTCTCGTTTTTATTCTCGATTTTCTTATTTTTTTTCGATTTTTCGATTTCTTTTATTTTTCAGAATCTTATTTCTTTTTGCCCCCTCTCTGTAAGGGTGGCCCTCGCTTTGTCGGATGCTTGGCATGAATTGCGCGGTTTCGATCCTCGGCTCATGTTGACCCAATGTTAGGCGAAATTCAGATGCCGTAAAAATTATTCCTAGAGATCCAATTACTAGTTGTTGACCGTTAGTTGTCCATCACAGTGCAACAGACGGTTGCAGTGGAGTCGACTAGGAACAAACTAAGCTCCACCGCAGCTGGAGCTAAGCCAGGGGGAAAATGAGGGCCTGGAGACGCACACAGGCCAACCGATGCCAAGGCTTTAGGGGAAGCCAGGCGACCATAGTGTACCAACACTAATGTTCACCTGTACAGTAGAAGCTCCACCCTCGTAGGCGAACCGCTCAGGAGTCTCAAGACGACACGATCAAGCATGTCAGAGTGCTGGACGTGATAGAGACGTCCACCGAAAAGGACTATCGGGTTCCGGTGGATCCAACCCCAAAAAGAGACGCGCTGCAAGTTCCGAGGTCATAAACCAACGGTCAACCCTTGTTGCCCACCCCAGGACACATCTTTCGCTAAGAGCAACAAATTGCGCCCTGCTCTGCCCTGCCGAAGGTTTCACCGGGTCAGATATCCTTGGGGGCAATCATGTTATTCACACGGTCAAGGCGAAGGGGCCCGGTGGTCAGAAAGTGGGGGTCTGATGAGGTCAAGGCTGTTCTTCCTTTTATTACCAAGCTGAGGCAAAAGAACACCCCTTGGAAAGATATTCAACGGATATGGCTCAAGAAGTTCGGCATTCCAAGAACGGTAAATGCGCTGCGCGGGCAATGGTATCGCGCTCAATGGGGCTGGGTCCCCCAGGTTGGGAGCGAGAAAACGCCGCCGGCAGACGTCGAGACAATGGCAGAAACAGAGTCCTCGGATGAACTCCCACAAGCAACGTCCTGCAGCCCGCTGCAGCCCTCGCGAGCGCGACGGAAATCCGTGTGGAGTGTCCCCTCGAGCCCTGAGCCGTCCCCCACACCTGATTCGGAGGACGCCCAAGTACCTCTCGCCGGCGTGTCAACATCACAGACCCTTCCGTCGACCACGGTCGAGCAGAGGGCAGCGCGGAAGTCCCTGAGCAAGAATCAGGAAAATGCT
>NW_022476313.1:0-1603 GCF_009193645.1 Aspergillus pseudonomiae
AATTATTAAATTTAAAATTATTATATTTATTAAAAAGCTATTATCTTTTAAAAAGTAATATAAAAAATTTTATATTTAGTATCTATATTTAAACGCGCTTAGTAAAATATATCTATAGATTTTATCTTTTTCTTAATATTTAATTAATAATTTAATACTATATTAGTTATTATTAACTATTTAATTAAAATAAAATATTTTATAATCTATTAATTTATTATTAATATTAAAAAAGTCGCGCGCTTATATATCTAATATATTTAAAAATTATACAATCTATCTTAATTATTATATTTAATTATAGATTTTAGTTTATTATTAAATTTTAAAAATATTTAATTTATTATTTATAAATTAAATATCTATTATTTATAACTAAAGTAATTGGTTACTATTTATTAAATTTATTTTAAATTTTTTTTACTTTAATACTATTTAAATATTTTTATTTTTAATTAATTATAATTTTTATTTTTATATAAATTTTAAATTTCTATTATTTATTAATTAATTTATAATTCGCGACGCTATAACCTTTGTTTAAAAAATATAAAATATTATTAAATTTACCCAAGTTAAAATAATCTTAATTTAAATTTATTATAAAAAATAAATTAATTATTACTATTATTTTATATACTATTATATTATAAATTAAAAGATTTAATTTAATATTTAAAATATTAAAACTATATAATTCTAGAAAAAATCAGATTAAAAATTTTTAAACTTTCTTTAAATTTCTAAAATTATTAATTTATATATTTACTATTTAAATTTACTAATTAATATATAAATATACTCTATTTTTTATATTAATTTACTTTAGTTTATAATTAATAACTTTTTATTTAATTAAAATTAGGATCTATCTTTATCTATTAAAATTGATAAACTTGAAAAATAATTAGTTAAAGATATTATTAATTTCTATTAAAAATATAAAAATCGCGGAAATCTATATTTAAAGTATATAATTAAATAGATTAATTACAATTAATTTATTAAGAAATCTATTAAATATCTAGAATATATTTACTAAATTATCGCGAACTTTTATTAATATTATTTTTATAAATTAAATCCTAACCTCGACGGTGTTTAGCTATAAAAAAAGAGATAATATTATAATATAATTTTAAATTACTATTTTACTAATTTTAATTATTTACTATATAATCTTTAATTATATATTAATTTATTTAATTTTAATTCTATTATAGCTTTTTAAAGTATATCTTATCTATCTATTTATATATAGCCTAATCCATAGTCTACCTGTATATTAGCTTTGATTAGCCTACCTACTGAAGCCACACCCTGACAGGTAGTAAAACTATACTAGTAGAATATTAAACTATAAGAAAAATACAAAACACCTAAGTACACTACATCTTCTATTTAGTAAAATATATAATAAATTATTTAAAATTTTATCTTTTTTTAATTTTAATAGATGAATTTAACTTGTTTAAATTTAAAAATTCTAGATCTAAATCTTTAACTTTTAATTAATTATATAAATTAAGATTTTAACTAATTAAATTAATAATTTAATTTAATTTAATTTAATTTAATTTAATTTAGAACTTTGATATATTTT
>NW_022476314.1:0-1581 GCF_009193645.1 Aspergillus pseudonomiae
TGATCGCGAGATCCGGAGACATGCTCGCCTAGAAACCTGTCCTCCCCCAGTACGCTCTCTCTGGACCGCTCTTCAAAGGCCCTGCGACCAACAGTTCTGGCATTGTTATTCTCCCAGCGGAGATAGAGTGGCTTGAAGAAAAGCATAATAGGTATCTGAATAAAAGCCAGAAACAATAGAATAACTTGAACGACTGCCTGGCCCTCATAAAGCTGCTCTTGAACTTTGCCAGGAGACAAAAACATAGAGATCAACATATTCAGAAGGTTCGGCGGGGACTGTTCACGGGATTCCCAATCAACAGACCACTTGTAGAGGACCGTAAAGGCAAGGTAACCAAAAATTGATTGAAAGAAGATCATTTCTGGGATAAAGTTACCTATAATATCGACCTTCTGGCGGAAGTGATGGGCGTTCACATATTGTAAGCAGAGTGCGTATGTCATCTAAGAGTGTTATTATATTGTCTATTGGAAGACATACAGCACGCACATGCATCCAACCCAGCAGAATACTCATCTTCATTTTCATACTGTTAGTAAAAAGAAGATAATTCTCGGCGTCATGCCAGTTCCAGTCCACTCCAAATGGAAACCGATAGCCGTCCCTTAGCGAAGCCTCGATCGTTTCGCTTGGTCGTATGTTGTCAGGCCACTTCCACTGGCTCGGGAAGAAAGTGAACGACTTTGAAAAAACATCGTTGTAAAGCAAACCAGTGTATATGGAGAAAAGACCCATCATTAGCAGGGTATAGCGGCCGTAGAAGGCCATCTGAACCAATTCGTCCAGCTGTGATTTCTTCAGCGTCCCCTCCCAGCAGATCATAGCAGTGGCAGCGATGGTTATCAATGCACCATGGCCAACGTCTCCGAACATAACTGCAAACATGAAGGGAAAGGTAACAGCTGTATACAACCCGGGATTAGACTCTTCATATTTTGGAATATTGTACGCATTGACAATGTTCTGGAAGCCATCAGTGAACTTATTTGTTCTGACAAAGGTGGGTGGAGTATTATTCGTTCTGACCCGATTGACAATTGTAGGCACAGTCAATCCAGCGCGATCATTAACGTCCCGCAAAGCCATCTTGATTGATGGAAGCGAGCTAGTAGGACACCATGCCTCTGCGATATGTGTCGTTCTGGCCTGGTCATAGGTGAATTGATTCAGCGTGTCATATATGGCCCTCTCTTTCTTGATAATAGTCATCCAAGCCGTCAGAAAAGGGGCAATCTGTGTCAGTTCTGCATGAAGCATATTTTTTGTCCTTTCCACCACATTCCTCGTATCATTCAATCTGGTGCTTACTTCATGCATCTGTTCCCTTCTTAGGTCATAGTCCTCATCGACACTATACAGAGAAGCACCGAGAGATTTAGAAATCTGTCGGATCTTCGCAGTAATGGATTTGCCATGTGCAAGGATCATGAATGCACTTTTGTGGATCTCCTCGTTGTTGGTTGGGTCGACAATAGGCACAAGGATATCGGACTGATTCATATAGAGGTTACCACGGAGTGTTCGCCAAAGGGTGCGTTGGAGTAACCCCATCCTAGTTCGTGGTATCATTCCAGCAAT
>NW_022476315.1:0-1530 GCF_009193645.1 Aspergillus pseudonomiae
CACCGACTCTTTGAATTCAGCAAGTTGTTCCCAGGAATCGTGGCCTAGAAGACGAAGAACAGCTTGAGAAGGCATTCTGTATTTGGGCGAGGTTTCTCTCATTAAGAAAAAAGAAAAAGAGGAAAAAAGGAAGTAAAAAAGGGACGGAAAGTGATTTTTAAGTCAATATTGGCTTGTGAATTCCCGGAATGTCCCAGTATCCTACCGTTCTTTTCAGATGTCTTTGCCCTTAGATTTGTTCGGTATTGTTAAGCATAGTGTCTATGATTTCTCTCAAACACAAGCTAGGTTGCACCATGGAGATGGCATATGTCACTGGTGGAAAGGAGGTAGCATTACTGAGAGTTCTGTAAATGTGTATTCGAAACAGGATATACCGCTTGTTATAAGGTTTGTCATATATCACGTATCAATGACGTGACGGTGGATGAAAGCACAACCACTAAACCCACCATCCTGTTTCTACATACCCTTCACAAATAACCTCTGAATTGCTGAGATCCTGCGACCAAAGTCTCACAATAATCCTAGCTGCTCATATCAAAACCGATGTAGACACTACTGTTGGATAATATCAATGAGGCATCAGAACTGATGCTTTACAACAATATCCATAATGACGGACTTCTACATCGCAGGTATGCCTGGTTAGATCGATCGCATTCTTATGTGCTGGAACGACTCATGGTACCACATTTCGGATTCTGACTATT
Source organism: Aspergillus pseudonomiae (assembly GCF_009193645.1). Lineage (NCBI taxonomy): Eukaryota > Fungi > Ascomycota > Eurotiomycetes > Eurotiales > Aspergillaceae > Aspergillus > Aspergillus pseudonomiae. The sequence continues at coordinate 714 of NW_022476315.1, forward strand.
ATCACACTGTCAAGCAGTACCGCGTGAAAAATAACGGTTCTGATGATATATCTCCCAGGATTCAATAGTGGCGAGATACGCTCCTAGATTTCCTGTTATACTACTTACGGTTCTTCTTCCTGGTCTCGGTGAGATTACCGGTAAACTTCCTTACGAAAAAGGAATACGACCTGGTTATGAAATGTTTACTGTCCAAGATTGTTTCGATGATCATACTTTTCCATCTGGTCCACGATCATTTATATGAAATATTGATAGCTTTGCTCCTGCCTCTATTCCAAATAGACAAGAATTGGTTTCATGGTGGGAAACCGGGGTCAACATGCTTTCATAGATAAGGCTCCATGAGAATCATAAAGGTGTGATCAATCTTAGATATCAAAGGCCCTGAAAACCAGATTAGAAAAATACCGGAGCAGTGATGCCATTCACAGGTACTGCCTAGAATATGTTAGCACGTAGTCTATGACGACAGCATCGTGTGTACCATCATAAATTTCGCATTTCACCCAACCAACTTACATTATTACATCACATTATTATGCTAGACAAGGTGCAGTGATTTTTCATACATCTAATACCATCAATTGAACCCCCGGGGATCATGCTCTCTCAACAACATAGTGAGCCGTACTCTTGCTGTGACCGCCATCTGAGTCTTTCAATAATCAGGTCATAATCTCTGCTCCCCACATATGTACCGACGGCTGGCTTGGTCTTAGTTGGGCACTTGGCTGTGTTCCCGGAATAACTTTCCTACGGGTCGGGTGAGAGAAACACCTTTATTACACAGCGTTTCCCCTGTTTCAACTTTGCA
>NW_022476316.1:0-1528 GCF_009193645.1 Aspergillus pseudonomiae
CACCGACTCTTTGAATTCAGCAAGTTGTTCCCAGGAATCGTGGCCTAGAAGACGAAGAACAGCTTGAGAAGGCATTCTGTATTTGGGCGAGGTTTTTCTCATTAAGAAAAAAGAAAAAAGACGAAAAAAGGAAGTAAAAAAGAGACGGAAAGAGATTTCTAAGTCAATATTGGCTTGTGAATTCCCGGAATGTCCCAGTATCCTACCGTTCTTTTCAGATGTCTTGCCCTTAGATTTGTTCGGTATTGCTAAGCATAGTGTCTATGATTTCTCTCAAACACAAGCTAGGTTGCACCATGGAGATGGCGTATGTCGCTGGTGGAAAGGAGGTAGCACTGCTGAGAGTTCTGTAAATGTGTATTCGAAACAAGATATACCGCTTGTTATAAGGTTTGTCACATATCACGTAACAATGACGTGACGGTGGATGAAAACACAACCACTAAACCCACCATCCTATTTCTACATACCATTCACAAATAATCTCTGAATTGCTGAGATTCTGCGACCAAAGTCTCACAATAATCCTAGCTGCTCATATCAAAACCGATGTAGACACTACTGTTGGATAATATCAACGAGGCATCAGAACTGATGCTTCACAACAATATCCATAATGACGGACTTCTACATCGCAGGTATGCCTGGTTAGAATGATCGCATTATAATGTGCTGGAACGACTCATGGTACCACATTTGGGATTCTGACTATTATCACACTGTCAAGCAGTATCGCGTGAAAAAATAACGGTTATGATGATATATCTCCCAGGATTCAATAGTAGCGAGATACGCTCCTAGATTTCCTGTTATACTACTTACGGTTCTTCTTCCTGGTCTGGGTGAGATTACCGGTAAACTTCCCTTACGAAAAAGGAATACGACTTGGCTATCAAATGTTTACTGTCCAAGATTGTCTCGATGATCATACTTTTCCATCTGGTCCACGACCAATTATATGCAATATGGATAGCTGTGCTCCTGCCTCTATTCCAAATAGACAAGATTTGGTTTCATGGTGGGAAACTGGGGTCAACATGCTTTCGTAGATAAGGCTCCATGAGAATCATAAAGGTGTGATCAATCTTAGATATCAAAGGCCCTGAAAACAAGATTAGAAAAATACCGGAGCAGTGATGCCATTCACAGGTACTGCCTAGAATATGTTAACACGTAGTCTATGACGACAGTATCGTGTGTACCATCATAGATATCGCATTTCACCCAACCAACTTACATTATTACATCATATTATTATGCTAGACAAGGTGCAGTGATTTTTCACACATCTAATACCATCAATTGAACCCCCGGGGATCATGCTCTCTCAACAACATAGTGAGCCGTACTCTTGCTGTGACCGCCATCTGAGTGTTTCAATAACCAGGTCATAATCTCTGCTCCCCACATATGTACCGACGGCTGGCTTGGTCTTGGGCACTTGGCTGTGTTCCCGGAATAACTTTCCTACGGGTCGGGTGAGAGAAACACCTTTATTACACAGCGTTTCCCCTGTTTCAACTTTGCA
>NW_022476317.1:0-1483 GCF_009193645.1 Aspergillus pseudonomiae
AAGCCGAGAAATACTTAAAATTATAGGGCATTTTCGTTGAGATCTCCCGAACCTGGAGACACTCTGTCGCTTTACTGGGAACGTGCTCAAGGCCTGATTGAATGCGTCGGAAGCCAGCTCTTGCCACAAGAGAATAACGAAAGGTTTATTTATACAATGGAAGCTAACCAGCAAGCCATAAATCCATCTGGTCTTCATCCCGAGCTGGTGCACGACACAGAACAGGCCAATATCGGAGGCCTTGCTGATGTCGGGATTGTCAGGGCAAACCATTCCGTGGCGCTCAGTGAAAAGTTTTAGTAAAAATAGTGATGCGCCCTATATGTTCCCAATTGAGCTAATGGTGCAAGAGAGGGAGAATGCTACTCTATTTCTTATTATTAACTAAAGCGGCCTGAGGCCACTAGTCTCAGGCTAGCAATGTCCATCACATGTAAAAAACACCAACTCTTTCGCGAAACAAAATTTTGAAATTCTGCCACTACCCCACGCCGGAAACGGCCCAAAATTTGCCTAGTTTCTCATCCGAACGAGAGCTATCCCCTGATACCAGCATCGACCTGGTGGGAGATGGCGCCGACACGGCGAGACCCCTTCAGAAACGCGCCCTAGGCCTCAACCGCGAGGCGGCGAGCTTGCTGGAGCAGCACAGCTCGGGCACCTCGAAGCGTATGATCGAGTTCATCCAGAAGACCTGGGCGGTGACCGAGGCGCTCTCCCACTACCCCGTGGGGGACGCCTGGAAGGTCTAGATGGACGAGATCCAGCGGGCGATCAATGACATCCGAACGGACACCAACGAGCTCACGGCCAGGACGGAGGACCCCTGCGGACGTTCGCCAGAGCCGCGCGGGGGGGCCCCTCCGCCCTGCCACTACCAGTCGAACCACGACTCCGCGAGCAGCGCCCCGGCGTGTCCGGCCGATCTCGACCGCGACCGCGCCCTCACCGTGAAGCTGGGTGATCCCGCTATGGCCCGGAACCTGCGCCGGCTCACGAACGAGGACCTGGTCAAGCGCGCCGAGAAACCGCCGGCTGGCGGCTATCACGGCCGTCCGACCGACCCTGGCGTCCATCCAGTTCGTCGCGGCGAAAATTCTGCGGTCAGGTGACCTGCGGCTCTTCCTCCGCAACGCCAAGGAAGCGGAGATCGCGCGGACACCGGGACGCCTGGATCAAGGGAGTCGGCACCGCCGCACGGGTCGCTCTCCCCTCGTGGGGGGTGGTCGCCGCCGACATGCCCTGTCAGGCCCTGGGCCCGTTGACCGAGGAAGCGGACTGCAAGCGGATCGCGCAAGAACTCGTGGCCAACAACTGTCACGCGTGGGGTGAGTCCTGCGAGATCACGTACGTGGGCTTGCTCGTTCGCCCCTCCCCGGGCAAAAAACGGTCCTCGATCGTCATTGAAAAGACGCAGTTCGACACTAGCCCGTGCATCGCAAGCTATGTTTGGAAGTCATTCTTTTCTCGGAACTGTTCACAA
>NW_022476318.1:0-1458 GCF_009193645.1 Aspergillus pseudonomiae
TTATAATTTTATTATTATAAATAAAAAATAAAATTATATATTTAAATTTTAAAATTGTAATAATTATTAAATCTAATATTTTATAGTAATATTTAATATTATTATTTCAATACAGAATATAATATTTAAAATTTTCTACCATTTAATTAATTATTATGTAAATATTAAACAGTGAAATTAAGAAGAGGGGACTAATTAAGATCTTAAGATAGTTACAAAGGCGGTAAAACTATACTAGCACAATATCAAACTGTAAGAAAAATGTAAATTATTTAAGCACGCTATATAAAAGGCGTTAATAACTATTTTTATAAAATAAAAATATTTATAGTTTATTTTAAAAGTTTTAATATAATTTTTATTACAATATAACTGTTGTTAATAATAATTTTCTTAATTATAATAAAAACTTTTACGTATTTTTAAATTAAATACTTTTATTATTAATTTAATTATCTTTAATAATAGCTGTATTATAAGCTAAATTTATATAATTTAATTAATATTAATCTAACATAAATAATTATTATTAGTAAATAATTATTATTAGTAAATAAAAAATATAGAATTATAGTCTCAATAATATTTTTACATTTTAAAATGTATAATATTTTCTTTTTATAAAATGAACATATTGTATAATTTTCTTAACACTATACAAACTATTATATATTAAATATATTTATTAAAAATATATAAATCCCAGTTATTGAGTTAATATTTTCTCTAGTTAAGTCTTATATCTATGTAATAATTTATCAAAAATTAAATATAGCTAATTTATAAAGATTATTTAAATTTATATTTAGATTTAGAGAATAAGAAATATTCTTTTAATAAGTTAAGATATTAGATATCCTATATAATTAATTAGCTATTTAAAAATAGAGTTAGTAAATCTAGAAATCTAGATATTAATAAATATTAAATAGTCTTTTAATTTAACTTTTTAATTATCTCTATTTTTAATTATATTAATATTATTATTAAATTTTTAATTTTAATAAAAGGAAAGGCTATCCCAAGCTTATAATCTATTAAAGCTTTAATTAAAGATTATTTTTAAATTTGTATTAATTACTTATCTTTAGCTATTTAAAACTATCTATATTTAAAAGCTATCCGTTATAAAACTATTTAGTAACTGGAAAAACCTACTTTCTAGGTTAATTGGCTACTAGATAAAATTCCCTAGCTAATATATATTATATATTAATAAATTTTAAATGGAATTATAAAATATATTTGAAAATATACAAAGAATAAATAATTTCTACTATTAAAATTAAAAAAATAAAATTTACTAAATAATAGATTAATATTAATAATATTATTATAAAAAATATAATATAAATTTATTTATTTTTTTATTATATTCTTTTTAGATTGTATATATATATTTAACTGATAACATTATTATTATTTCTAAAAATAGTTAATTAAAATATTAAAAAATTA
>NW_022476319.1:0-1450 GCF_009193645.1 Aspergillus pseudonomiae
GCGGGATGAGTGACGATGAGAGCCAGGGCCTGGACGGTCTTGCCCAGTCCCATGTCGTCGGCCAGGATCCCCCCGCGGTGATGGCTTTTCTCCATCGCCGTCATCCAGCGCACGCCCTGTTTCTGATGCTCCATGAGCGGAACCGTCAAGGCTCCGGTGACTCCCTCGCATGGATCGAGTGCCGCCATGGTTCCGTTCGCAGCCGGTGTGTCGGCATCGGCGGGACTGACGACATCCCAGGGCTCTGGACCGGCGTGCCTTTATTTTGACCCTCGATGTTAGTTTCGTGTGTAGCTTCGATATAACAGGGGCTTTGGGACTACTTGCTCTGGAGGAAGGCCGACAGTGGTCGGCCCCAGTAGGGGATGTCCCGGTACCGAGGGCTCCGGGATGCGATCCTGCGTCACAGCAGCGGACCAAGGGTTGGGTTCGATCGACGACGGAGGGTCCCAAACCGCGTTGGCAATCGGCGCCTGATGGGATACTGCCAGGGCCAAAGGGCCAGGCGGCTCATGGACCATTTCTCCGGAGCGATCGTATTCGCCTTGCACGATCCGATGCCTGGACAGACCTGCCACGCCAACCGGGGCGGTTGCATTATAAGTGCACCCGGATGACTCGAAGACCTGGTCTGGCGGTATCACCCACACAGGACCATCGGCGGATCCGGCTGGCACTGCTTCGAGCGCATGACTGGACGGGGGTGGGGGATGCGGCCACAATGTGAATTCTGCCGGACTGGCCGCAGCCGTTGGGTGCTGTGGTGTGAGTTGGCCTGAATATATCCTGCTGGGCACGCGCGGAGGGGACATGTTCCTTCTTGAGGAGCCAGAGGGCGCCATCGCATACCATGGTGCGGCCGACGGGCTGGTAAGGCTTGGGGTCTGGATTTCGTGCATGGCGGATGGCGGCATCTGTGCTGGACGCCATGCCGCTGACTGGGGGACTGCTCCGGCAACTGTCGGTGCATAATCTGTAGCAGACCCGCTGGGATGATCCTCCATTCTTCTCCGCCTTGGGGGCGCCATGGTTCCTGCGAACCCGTCGGTTTCGTAGATGCGGCGTTTCAGCGGCAGTGATAAGGCCGGTAAATGCTGCCCCAGGGTCAGTGACGGCTGGTCGTGAAAAGTTTCAGGACGGGTGATATTCGAGCGGATGGAAGACCATGTGGGAGAGCCTGAATCTGGCCATGAGACAGGATCGGCGCGGCCTTCCGTCGCTGCTGCAGCCGCCGTTTGCGTGGCGTCCATCGTCTCTGTCGACAGACCGTGAGGCAATTACCCGTAGGAGGGCCATCTCATTGACCGTTTACGGTCTCTTTATAGCTTTGTGCATCGCCCTTCTGCTGCCCACCAGACCAGGGAAAACCCGCGGGGCTCTCGAGACCCACTTCAACCGTTATTGAGGAACGACGCACGCCCAGACGGAGAGAAAATCAGCGTCAGAACGC
>NW_022476320.1:0-1440 GCF_009193645.1 Aspergillus pseudonomiae
CTCCAGATGGCCTGGAGGAAGGCTCCATTCCTTTTTCCACTGATGAAGGAAGCGTTGGGACCCAACCGCGCACTGATTACCCTCATCCGGAAAGGACCCCATACCGACATCATCCCGCAAAGCGTGCTTCCGTGGCCGTGCTGTGACGATGAACAACCTGGCTCGCCTGCTGGTCCGGCGCGCCTCTCATCGCCCTCGCTCGCGGTTCCGAGCCCTGACGCGCCGATTGTTCAACCGCAGACGGCGGACGGTCCATCGTCGGCGACCCCGGCGGCACCGTCGACGCTGACTGCGCAGCACCAGCCTCCAGCCGTGCAAAGCACGCAGACGGCGTCCGAATGGACTGCTGCCGCAGCGGTAGGGGGCGACCATCCGCTTCAGCAAACCGCCCAACCTCCGCAGAGCCAGGCTTCCAATCCGTCACCACCGGCTCCCCGCAGTGGCATCCCTGACCATCCGCCGGCTGGTCAACTGGGAGTGCCGCCGAACACTGTGGCTCAGCCCCAGACGTACTCGGGGTCTGTGACATACCAACCGCCGCCCACAACCGGTTTGACGACGGCTCCTGCGCCAGGCCCAGCAGGCCCAGCAGGGCCGCCCGCCCGCCCCCCGGTGCCCATGCCCACTGCATCCCAACCGCCACAAGCGCCGCTATGGACCACGGATGCTGTCCCGCACATTACCTCTGTTCAACCGCCATCGGCGCCGGGAGTGGCGCCGGGGCCCTATCCCGGACAGTCCGTGAGTCACGGCGTGGCTGCGGGCATGCCGCATCCCTCGCAGCCGCAGGTTAACCAGTCGATGCACCCGACCGCTCTCGCATACGGCTCGTTGCACCCGCAGGTGACTGGTCACCTTCCCTCCGGCCAGCTCTACGTCGGCCCAGCCGGTCAGGTTGTACAAGCTGGCCATGCTTTTCAAACCGGTCAGGCTGGTCAGGCTGGTCAGGCTCTTCAAACTGGCCAAACTGGTCAAGTTGTCCAGACCGGTCAGGCTATTCAAGCTGGCCAGGCTGTGCAAGTTGGTCAGACCGTTCAAACTGTTCAAGCTGGTCCGACTGCTCAAACTGCTCATACTGTTCAAGCTGTGCAAGCTGGTCTAGGGGCACCACCGCAACCTTCGTTTCCGATGGCCCACGGCCAACCTGCCGCTGCGGTACCAAACGGTGGCGGCTTGCTGACCGCACTCCAGCCCGTTCAGCACTGGACACCCGGCGTGGCGGGACTGCCGCAGGCAGCGACGCAAACCGCCCCTCCAACGCAACCGGTGAACGCCGCGCTGTCCGCCCAACCAACAGACCCGTGTCAGGGAACGCTGGTGCACCCTGGGCAGCCGCAGGCATCAACCCAACCGTCCACCGGGCACCCTCCCGTCGAACCATCTCAGCAAACACCCTGGCCACCCCAGCAGCAGAATGACTCTGCGATGGACAGTGACCCG
>NW_022476321.1:0-1437 GCF_009193645.1 Aspergillus pseudonomiae
GCCCATATCCTCCCCACACACCTCCGTCTCCGCCACCGCGCACAGCGGACCATCGCCAGGCTACACTCGCTACCACGCGACCACCCTATCTGGGACACATTGCTTCGGGCCCAGAGACGTAGAAACAATATTGGACACAACGCGCGCTTCCCGTTAGCTGAAGCGCTGAAGACCATGAATGTAGACCGACTGAACGAATTGGAAACGATTGACCCACGGCCATGGCCACCCTGGCGAATCGAGGCCTTTGCAGAGATTGTAATAGAAGCAGACCGAGAAGTAGCAAGGGAGAGAGCGGAGACCGTACAAATCACATCTGATATTGCTGTCTACTCGGATGCCTCCGGGCGAGACGGCCACCTGGGGGCCGCAGTCGTTGCACTCAGTAACAACCAGGAGATCGTAGAATCCCGGCAGATACAGGTGGGACCGATGGACCGCTGGTCAGTCCACGTCGCGGAGCTCATAGGCATTTTCTATGCTATTAGCATGGTATTCAAGGTGTTCCACCAGCGCGTGAGCAACACAGATCGCAGACCAACCACCGCAACCATTCTGTGTGATAGCAGATCAGCCTTACAAGCGATCCAAAACGTGAAGAACACATCAGGACAACGGATCATCCACGCCATTCTCCAAGCAGCCGCCGAGATCCAGGCAAAGAACATCTCACTCCGCCTCCAATGGGTTCCAGGACATTGTGACAACCCCGGTAATGACGCGGCAGACCGGTTAGCCAAAGCCGCAGCGCACCCAGGCCAAACCCACTCCTTTCGCCCGCTTCTGACGAGGGAGACGGCATTGTTCCGCGACAAGATCTATGCCCAGTGGAAGCATGAGTGGAGCACCAGCACCAAAGGGGACCATCTACAGAAGATCGACAGTACCCTGCCCGCGAAATACACCCGGAAGTTATATGGATCCTTGCCCAGGAACCGAACATACCTGCTTACGCAGCTACGCACGGGCCACAACTGGTTATCTACCTTTGCCAAGAAACGCAACTTCCGCGATGACGACCAGTGCGCGTGCGGTGCGCGGGAGACGGTCGTCCATGTGGTGATAGACTGCCCGAGACTAAAAGGGCTGCGGAAAAAATTAAGGAGAGAAGTCGGGGACGCGTTCAATAGCATATCGAGTCTGCTGGGAGGCTCAAACCAAGGTAAGAAAGGTAATCCAGACAGCATCTCGCGGGCCAAAACGGTCAACGCCGTGCTGGACTTCGCCGAGGCGTCACAACGGTTTCGCAGTCGCGCGCCACGAGGGCAGCCTAATAACAGGAGCGGCAATTAGGCCACGACAGGCCGTGACGAGGCTCTAAGTTCGTTTTCAGGAAGTGGAAGACTCTACATGTACATACTCGGATATATATAGTTGTTGTATCCTGCATATCGTTCGCGAGGGGACAGGGTAAATGAAATCATCATCATCATCATC
>NW_022476322.1:0-1431 GCF_009193645.1 Aspergillus pseudonomiae
AAGAGGATAGCCTCGACGAAGACGATGCCCCATTCCCATGAGATCCAGGTATGCTTGAAGACCACTTTGTTAATCACGGGGATGTACAGGATCGGGAAGGTCGTGACAAAGCCGGCTATGATGGACCAGAAGAGGAAAGGGTTACGCCAGACATCGTGCATCCACTGCGTGAAGTAGCGCTCGGATTTAGGCTGCATGCGGAAGAAGGAACGACGCATATTGACCATTTCCCATGCCAGGAAGAGGGCGAACCAGGTGAGGCAGACAAAGGTCGTTGCGCGGGCGCGGAACACAAGATCACATTCTTCGCTCCATGCCCTGTTGCAGCCTCGTGCAAGGTTACCGTCACCGAAGCCCCACATGCGGATGGAGAAGGCCGACAGGCAGAGGGCTGCTGTCCACAGGCCGTAAACTATGATGTCGATTATGACCTCCCAGGTGAAAATGCCGGCTTTGTTTTGTGGAGGTCTGTCCATGATATCGGGCGCGGCGACCTCCATGCCTAGACCCATGTCCGGCATACCGGAAGTAATCATGATGATCCATATAATTTCTACAGGGGATAGGGGAAAGACGGAGCGGCCATCTTTGTCCTGAAAAGCAAGGCCAATTAGCAGTGTACAGGCTTGGGCGATGTTCTCGGAGAGGAGATGAAGGACGAATTTTTGAATGTTGTCGAAGATGCGGCGGCCTTCTTCTACTGCGTTGAGGATCGAGGCGAAGTTATCGTCTGTGAGGATGATGTCTGATGCGTCCTTGGCGACATCTGATCCGGCTTGGCCCATGGCGATGCCCACATCCGCGTGTTTAAGGGATGGAGAATCGTTGACACCATCGCCTGTCATAGCGGCAAACCGCCCACGCCGATGAAGCGCGTCAATCATGCGTACTTTGGTCTGAGGAGCGCAGCGGGCAATGACCAGAGGCAGGGTAGGGAGGGCATCGACTTGTTCGTCAGTGAGCTTGTCAAACTGACCGGCAGTCATGACCATAGCGTCTGCCACGTCGGCTGCCACTGTGCCGAGATCCGCAGGAAGAATCCCCACCTGCTGTGCAATGGCTTTGGCAGTCCCAGGATGGTCCCCCGTCACCATATGCACTTCAATTCCAGCACGGTAACATGCTGCGATGGAAGAAGCTGTTTCTGGTCGCGGAGGGTCGTAGAGACCGATCAGTCCAAGAAAGCAGAGATTCTTTTCGACGTCGTCACGGCTGATACCAGAATTGTCAAAGACATGGCTCTCTTTATACGGCCGATGGGCTAATGCCAACACGCGGAGACCAAGTCTTGCGAGCTCCTCCATATTTTCCAGAATCAAGCTGCGGTAACTATCTGTTATTGGAACTGGCAAGGATGAGTCATGATCCCAAATGATAGTCGTGCATGCATCGATGATACGCTCAACAGCGCCCTTGGTAAAAACCATCAGG
>NW_022476323.1:0-1427 GCF_009193645.1 Aspergillus pseudonomiae
AAAAAAAAAAAAAAAGGGAAAAACAAGGATTGTCGCAAGTTACACCCGCCAGCCGCCTTGCAAGGATTGATCGATAGTCGCGATTGTGAACAGGGAATAACGGCGCTATCGACTCAAGATCCCTGCGGGTAATTCGGCCGACTCCATAAACGGCATGAGTCGGAGTCACATCGTGAGTGCAGACTATGCAGTCATCGTGAGACAATTAAGCGCTGGTAGCGAGGAAGAGTGGAGATTCGGTCTAGGAGAATAAATTGATCTCATTGTTTGGTTCAAAACGCTTGCAAGAATGCAATGTGTGTTGGGTATATTAAGTCTATTATACATGCCGTTGCTTCAGATGAAATTAAAAGCCCCAATAAAAAAAGAAAGTAGGCAAGAGATGGTACAGAAAAGAGAAAAAAAAAGACCCATAATTAAATAAGCTTCGAGGAAAAGTTCCCGCAAATCAGAACGGGGATTCCAATAACGCTTTGACATCGACGATGGTCAAGTAAGTCCCATGCTTCGTAGTGGCGTCTGGTTGGCTGAGGCGTGAGATGTTGTCAGGCTCTAAGCCTCCTGTCCCATAGCTTTGCGGGGTTTGTACCGATAACGCGCCGTTGGAAACCACCGATGTGAGAGATAAGTGACAACGTGGGTCGGAGATCGCAAACCCCGATAACTTTGATATCATATTTGTTGTCAGGTGCCTGCCTTGCATGACGCCCCGTCGGTCAAATCAAATGACCGCATGAATCACTGGTGGCCTGATGTCGCAATGCCAAAGCGCCATTGCAGAAGGGGAGAAGAAAACGTGGCGCCGGCGCCTGTCCGTAGAATCGGAGTGTGAAGAAAGATAAACTCCCGCAATTAACGTCATCGCGCAGCTCCTGTCTGAAGCCGGTCGAGATCCCAATGGAGTGAAAAGAAATCCGAAATGGTAGAAGCGAAGATATGAGAAAATAGCGTCGAATAAAAGTTGTATGTGAAAATGCGTTCGGGGAAGATCAATGCCATTTTGCAGTTCCGAAATCGAAAATCGTGATATCCATATGCCAAATGCAACGCCGTTTCGTGAGCGTCACGAGTCGGTTCGTGTTGATGTTTTCACACGACGGGGTGAAAGAACCGCTCGAGTACGCCGGGTCGTCATTTCATCACAAAGCCCAAGATTTACTTAGGAAGAGGAGGAAGAGGACCCGTGGGTGGAGGGCCAGGGCAAGGAGGGAACTGAGCAGTAGAGCCACCGATGGAAGGCATTGTGAATGAGGTTGATTTGGTGGTGTTGGTGGTAGTGATGGTAGTTGATAGTTGTACTGTAACGGGCCTGGACGGTGTGGTTGGCAGTTTCAGGAGTAGCCTCTTATAAGTGTGTGTGGAAGTGTAGCCCAATGGTATTCGAGGTCTTTGAAATGAGAAAAGGAAGAAACATCAGAAGACGAGGC
>NW_022476324.1:0-1425 GCF_009193645.1 Aspergillus pseudonomiae
CTCCAGATGGCCTGGAGGAAGGCTCCATTCCTTTTTCCACTGATGAAGGAAGCGTTGGGACCCAACCGCGCACTGATTACCCTCATCCGGAAAGGTCCCCATGCCGACATTATCCCGCAAAGTGTGCTTCCGTGGCCATGCTGTGACGATGAACGACCTGGCTCGCCTGCTGGTCCGGCGCGCCTCTTATCGCCCTCGCCTGCGGTTCCGAGTCCTGACGCGCCGATTGTTCAACCGCAGACGGCGAACGGTCCATCGTCAGCGACCCCGGCGGCGCCGTCGACGCTGACTGCGCAGCATCAGCCTCCAGCCGTGCAAAGCACGCAGGCGGCGTCCGAATGGACTGCTGCCGCAGCGGTAGGGGGCGGCCATCCGCTTCAGCAAACCGCCCAACCTCCGCAGAGCCAGGCTTCCAATCCGTCACCACCGGCTCCCCGCAGTGGCATCCCTGACCATCCGCCAGCTGGTCAACTGGGAGTGCCGAACACTGTGGCGCAGCCCCCGACCTACTCGGGGTCCGTGGCATACAAACCGCCCACGGCTGGCTTGACGACGGCTCCTGCGCCAGGCCCAGCAGGGCCGCCCGCCCGTCCCCTGGTGCCCATGCCCACTGCATCCCAAGCGCCACAAGCGCCGCTATGGACCACGGATACTGTCCCGCACATTACCTCTGTTCAACCGCCGTCGGCGCCGGGAGTGGCGCCGGGGTCCTATCCCGGACAGTCAGTGAGTCACGGCGTGGCTGCGGGCATGCCGCATCCCGCGCAGCCGCAGGTTAACCAGTCGATGCACCCTACCGCTCTCGCATACGGCTCGTTGCACCCGCAGGTGACTGGTCACCTCCCCTCCGGCCAGCTCTACGTCGGCCCAGCCGGTCAGGTTGTACAAGCTGGCCATGCTTTTCTAACCGGTCAGGCTGGTCAGGCTGGTCAGGCTCTTCAAACTGGCCAAACTGGTCAAGTTGTCCAGACCGGTCAGGCTATTCAAGCTGGTCAGGCTGTGCAAGCTGGTCAGACCGTTCAAACTGTTCAAGCTGGTCCGACTGCTCAAACTGCTCATACTGTTCAAGCTGTGCAAGCTGGTCTAGGGGCACCCCCGCAACCTTCGTTTCCGATGGCCCACGGCCAACCTGCCGCTGCGGTCCCAAACGGCGGCAGCTTGCTGACCGCACCCCAGCCCGTTCAGCACTGGGCGCCCGGCGTGGCGGGACTGCCGCAGGCAGCGACGCAAACCGCCCCTCCAACGCAACCGGTAAACGCCGCGCTGTCCGCCCAGCTAACAGACCCGTGTCAGGGAACACTGGTGCATCCCGGGCAGCCGCAGGCATCAGCCCAACCGTCCACCGGGCACCCTCCCGTCGAACCATCTCAGCAAACACCCTGGCCACCCCAGCAGCAGAATGACTCTGCGATGGACAGTGACCCG
>NW_022476325.1:0-1422 GCF_009193645.1 Aspergillus pseudonomiae
GACGATCTGCGGACAAGCAAGCAAAATTTGATGAATTTGTCCGAGACAGTCATCGATCAGCGGCAGTTCATGGAAACTCAGGCATATAGCATCTCGCACCTCCTACGACTTAACGCGGAACTAGAGCGGCAAGTTAGCCATTCCGCCCAACAAAATGGGTCAGGCGAAGGCAGAGTTGGCGGTTGGTGATAAACAAGCTGTTTGCTCCGCCGCTAAACTTACACGTGCGAAGGCTTCCATGGAGGTTATTACTTTCTAGCAAAGATGGCGTAATTGACATTTCAACTGAATTTGGAGTGAAAATGTATAGTGGACTATGAGATTGGGTTAACTACCCGAACGCTTTTGAATTGTTTAACACCTCAGTTACGGAACAAAACTATAGCATCTACTTTTTACAGCAACACTTTTGCTACACGTTCCGTAATCACATACTAGCTTACATGTAGCTCATGTAATAGAAAAAGAAGGGAAAAATAAGAGAGAGAGGTAGAACAATACAAGTGAACATGGCTTTACTGTTCACCGTGAAGTATAGATAACTACAACATATCCAGGGCGTACCAGAAGGGGATATTACCAGTTCCTCATCTTCGTCAGCATGAGTGTAAGATATGAGAGACTATGCACAAGAGCAAAAACAAGATAATATACAAAAATATAGAAAATTATCTTTTCTATTATATTTAGACCGATGTTTAAGCTAGAAATCCTATAGAACTGGAAGCAACTTCTGATTATATACATAGAATATGAGTAAGGTAGCGTAACAGAGAAGCACAGCTGAATCATTTGATAGCCGTATGCTGCCAATCATGAGAGATGCTTCGTAGGCAGGCTCGTCTCGTGGGTCACTGGAAAGGTAGTTTGAGTATGCTGGAACCGTCACATGCAAGAATGATATAGCCATTAAACGCGACGCAGAAAAAGAATAAAAAATAAAAAACAGAGAGCATCATACAGAGAGGAAAGCGAGGCAAACAGCACCCGGGTTGGCCGGATACGCCGATCGCAGGAGACCTGGCATTTCCGTGGTTCCGCTCAGCGAGACCCACCCGTACTTTTAACGCCAGTAAACACTATACCGAATCAAGTAGGACCCCAATAGTCGCTATTCAGAACCGAGCGAGGCAACAGTCCTGGCAGGATTCCGTTGGACACGCCGTGTCCCTACCCAACGACGTGAGACACATGTCAGCTCCTGTCCAATTGCCCCCTCCTCTGGTATTTGGAATTGACTGTCATTGGAATGACTGCAAATCGACAGAATCATGTCAAAGATCCCCACCAAACAATCAATTTCCGAAGCAGCGACAAAGGCCGGAGTAACAGAGTAACGGAGACTAATCTAGGACGCCTATGGAACAACGCGAGGATCATCGGTACTCTTTGGCATTGTATCAAGACAAGCTTCCGGTCGGC
>NW_022476326.1:0-1408 GCF_009193645.1 Aspergillus pseudonomiae
AAATTCCAAAACATCCCCGATGTTTTCAGTGTGCTAGATATGGAAACCAGCACTATATCCAGCAGAGTCGAAGGACTAGAGGACAGCCTTCATGAGAAGATCGAGGTTATGTCCAACAGGGTTGACATATTGGCGAGTAGTCTTCATGACAAGATGGACAATATCTCTGGCAGAGTTGACAAATTGGCGGAGATGGTGGAGAAAGTCGTCAAGTGCGAGCGGCTTGCGATGGAAAAGTTTGGGCATTTAACTAAGCGCATGGAGCATCCTGTGTCATTCCAATCACAGAGTAAGGCCGCCGTTGATTTGCGACGTCGAAGCCCGCTAGATCAACTATAGCAGATCATGGGTTGATGGAGCAGGGTATTTTCCTTTTTATTATTGGCCTTTACCATCTCCTTGTATGATATTGTCTGGAGTACTAGACAATTACTATAACCCCCACCAGTGTAGGCTTTGCAAAAGGCGTTTTAGCAATCTATACATGTTGAAAAAGTAGGCAATACCAGCTAGATGCACAATTTGCGAGAGCTACTATAAATTACTCATAAGCCGAGGAAGGGAAAGATTGGAGAATTTTTCGGTTAAATTATTTTTCAATTCTTTTTCCCTTCCTGATCTCCAACAGAAAGTTGGTGGCAAAAAGTAAATTTATTCACCATTTCATACACTAATCAATATTCTAGCTATTTAGTTTCTAGTGTGCCTTCATATTCCACAAGCACAAATCATCTTCCTTGTACCCACCTCGTTTATTATTTCTCTCCTTTCTATTAAGGAAAAAGAACAGAAAAAAAGAGAAGAATCTGTCATACCATTTAGCTTGACTGCTAATTATGACATATGAGTCCATCTCTGCCTTCCATTTTTTGAGAAACTTTTAGCGGATCGGACCGGTCAACCAATTAAAAAAAAAGTCCCATGTAACTCTAAATCTTGATCAGCGCTGTGGAGCATGGACATGCATTAAGTTCACAAGTGCGATCTCCCGCGCTTTCCCCGTGTTTTGATCGACATTTCATAGTACATTTTCCTATTTTTCTTCTTATTCCTATGACAAAACAGTTCCCTACGCTTGCTAAGGAATGGGCGGCTTGTGGCACGGAATCTTTTATGGGTCCTCATTTTATGTTCCATGGTTCTAGGTCAAGTCCACGAAATAGTTCTCCACTAAGTTGTAACTTCTCCTAGCTATCCATAGCCAAAAAATATCTTATTAATGCTTCGATCTTGGGTTGATCAAATTCGAATGTCTGGTTAAGATATGGAATGAATAAATGGATGACCTCATTCAGGAACAATCGCGAATTCTTGCGTATCTATTATCATAAGCTTAGTATACTATGTTGATCGTGAAGGTACGCGGCTGATGTAGCTAGTTTATTAGATGTGCCGAATCTCTTTATTA
>NW_022476327.1:0-1396 GCF_009193645.1 Aspergillus pseudonomiae
TAATTTTTTAAAAATTTTATTTTACTATAAAATTAAAAAAGTAGATAAAATAATTAATATTAATTTTAAAAAATTAAATAAAAATTAAATCGAGTTTTTAATTTTTAACATTCTAAAAAATTAATAAAATAACTTAGTAAATAGAATTAAAAATTTAATATTTTAAAATATTAAATTAATAATAATTAATAGTAAAGTTAAAATTCTAGTTAAAATTACATGATATTCTTTTATTTTAGTTTTATAATTTTTAATTAAATTTCTATAGAACTTTTTATTAGCTAAATCTGGATTAACTAAGATTTTAATTTTTCTTTAAAGTTAATTAAAGCTAAATTTAGTTAAGTAGTAAAGTATAATTAATTTAATAAATAGATTAAAATTTATATAATTTTATATTCTTTTTAATTTTATAATTAATTAAATAAATCGATTCTACTATAGTTAATTAGATAGTTAACTTAGAATTATTAAATTTTAATATTAAATAATACTATTTTAAATACAATTAAGAGATAAATTAATAAAATAAGATTTTATAGAGTTTAAGTAGACTTATAATTATTGAAAAGTGAGAGGGCTTTAATTAATAAAAAATTAAAAATAAAATTGATTAATCAAAATAAAATAAAATAAAGCTAAATAGAACTAAGTCCTAGATAAAATAAATAAAAGTAAGATTTTATATATAAAGATTCTAGATTAGGAAAAAATATAAAAAAATAGAAATAATTAAATAAATAAATAAATATAAAATTTCAAATAAATTTAAATTGAATAAAAATTAATAAAAGATTAAAATTATATTTATATTTAATTAAATAAAATTAAGCGAAGTATTATTTTTCTATAGTAATTTTAATTTTCTATTTAAAAATAGTTAAGTAAATAATATCATTTACTTAGATTCTCCTATATTAAAAATATTCTATAATTCTTTTAGAAATTCTAGAATATTTCCTAAATAGGAAATAGTGTTTCCGACAGTATAATATTATTTAAATTAATATATTAAATTATTTAATGCTATAACTTTTCTATAGTAAATTAAAAATATTAAATAAACTTTAATAGTAATAACTTATATTAGGCATATTATATTACTATAATTATTTTTATTTTTTATTTATTAAAATATTATCTATATTTATTAACTTAAAATATAAATTAATTATTTATGAAATTATTATTAATTTTTTTATTTTATTTAATTATTTTATTTTATTTAAATTCTATTCTAGCTAGCTAGTAAATAGCTAGTTTTAGGAATTATTTAAAAATTTTATTAAATTTAAAAAACTATTAAATTAAAATTGATAATACTATTACTAATATTAATTGAATTATTTATAATTATACCGAGTGTTTTTATTATTATGTAAAAATATATTATATT
>NW_022476328.1:0-1395 GCF_009193645.1 Aspergillus pseudonomiae
AGAGTTTCCCGATTGAGCTGGTGAGATTGATAAGCTTCGCGATACGCTTGCTCAAGCAGCTCTGGAATGCGTTGTGTGAGGCAAGGCGCTATAACTGCCATGGCCGATTTAGCATTGAAGGGGAAGGTGAGGAGCCATACCACTTACCCTGGGTTGGAGTGTGAGCGCACGGTGATCTATTGTGCATATTTGAGAAACAGAGGAGTGCGCCACCGGTAGCCGTGAATTGATTTAGAAACTTCTTGTGTGAGTATCAAAGATCGGAAGAGTCGGATGTTCGACAGTGTTAGTTGAGCGCTTTTATATCTTGAGTTTTTCGTTACTAGCCTCATTTAGTTGTGCCAGCCATATTAGTTTAATGGGAACAACTCGTTGGGCCTGCACCTGTACCATACCTTTTTATACGCTGCAATAGATCCATCACTACCGCACGGTTGACTTGGCTCCACATCAAGTGCACTTCTGAATGTTATTGGAGTATACGAAAGGGAATTAATAATCGATCACAATTTATGCCACCAGGAGGTGAGCGGATCCCTCGAAAACCCATTGCAGATGTACTTCATTCACACAGTTTTCGTTCCTATCCCTTTCATTTCATTCTAGCTGGGAACTATGTCTTACTCTCACGTAATATGGATTATGGGGCTAAAGTACAACGTCGATGCACCAACGGAGGGAAAATGTTAGCTGGTTTGAAAGCGATTGTTTGCCTGCTTTTTGATCCCAGTCTATTGAGCCACCGCTTTTCTTACTAGAATCTAACTTGCCTATAATCTGCCACATCAGCCCATAGGCAGCATTAATTGCTCCCGCCCAGTAGTGGTAAATTGGGCATATAGTGTAACTCACGCCTGTAATAATTCAGTGGAGAAGCGAAAAGCTATTAACCCGTTACTGCACTACGCAATCCTGCGGGTGTCGCCAGTCACTGAAGGTAAAATACCATAGCTTCCTAGCGAAGATGTCTATGGAGAACAGAGACTGTGTACCAACCATTGCATATTCTATTGTTGTTTATTTTGCATGGAACGGCCGCATACTGACACATCCGAGTATGATGACAAAGGGAACTCACCAGAGTCTAGGTAGGAGAATCTAACGACCTGGAACTCTCGCTGGGTATGGTACAGATCAGAGGGCTCAATATACACAATTATTCCAACATGCGCCGACGGAAATCAATCTTTTCACTATCTTTCCACCCTTCTATATAAGCAGAGTAATCGCGGGTGACCACTGTGCGTGCCTTTCCCATACGCAGCTTGATATTGTGCTTCTTGAGGTATTCGTCTGCAACCTGCACCGATGTGGCGCGAAAACGTACTAGCTGCGTTTCGGACATCCACGGCGAGTTTGACATATCCTCGCTTTTAACAAACGAGGAATTTTTAT
>NW_022476329.1:0-1391 GCF_009193645.1 Aspergillus pseudonomiae
TATCTATAATTTAAAGTAAATTCTATTAAAAGGTTTACCTTTTAATAATTTTACTTTTTTAATTATATTTTTTAATACCGCTATTTTAATTTAACTATTAAATTAAATAATATAATTTTTATATTTCTTTTAAATTTTTTTAACATTTCTAAACTTTATTTTAAAATTTTCAATTTTCTAATTTTTTTCTTTAGTATTATTAATTAGCTAAGTAATTATATTCTTTATCTACTTTAACTATTTTTTTATAGATTTATTATTTTTAAAATTAATTTTTATTAGTAAAGTATTTTTAACTAGGGTCTTTTTATTACTGGATAATTAAAAAAATATATTATTATTTTAAATTTAAACGTAGTTTAATTTATATAGACTGGTAATTAATATATTATACCCGAGATTTTGTTATTAAGTTTATAATTAATTAATAGATTATATTTCGAGAATTATTAATCTAAAATTGATCCTTAATTTCTATCGTTATTAAATTACGGTTTAGGTAAGATAGAAATTACTATAGAATTACTATCGATACTAGACTATTATTATTATAAAAATATAGTTAATATTAGACTATTATCGATACTAGACTACTATCGTTATAGAAATATAGTTGATATTAGACTATTATTAATACTAGACTACTATTATTATAGAAATATAGTCAATACTAGACTACTATTAATATTAGATTTAAATTTAAAGGGCTAGATCTATTAAGTATATATACTTAATAGTTAGAAAAATATAAATAAATTAAGACTAGTTATACTATTAAAGATACTCTATAATAATAGTTTAAAAATTAATTATAAAGAATTAAATTAAATATATAAAATAAGTATCCTTATATATTTTTTTTATAATATTACTACTACGATTTTTTATATTAATAATATAATATATTTTATTAATGTTATAAGCTTATTGTATTATTAATATATTTAGTTATATTACTGCTATGATATATATAACTTATTATAGTAATTGGTATCGGTATTAGTAGTCCTTGTTAAATAATTACTTAATAAACGATTTATTAGATACCTTCCGCTTAGGAATCAGTTATCGTTATTCTATTGTTATTCTACCTTGTGTATTTACCTTTGATAAGGTGCACTAGATAAGAGTCTGTAATAAATATATAGTCTATAGTATTATTAATAGTATTAATATTATTATTATTTTAATTTTAAATACTATTATTTTTATTATAATTAATATTACTATTACTATTTTTAAAAATATTATTTTTAAAATTATTATTATTATTTTAATTATTAAAATATATTTTAATATTTATAAATTTTTTTTAAATATAGTTAAAGTCCATTTTAGTATAGTTATAGTATTTTTACTAGAAAATATAGATTTAAAAATTTATATAAATA
>NW_022476330.1:0-1358 GCF_009193645.1 Aspergillus pseudonomiae
AAATAATATAATTTTTATATTTTTTTTAAATTTTTTTAACTTTTCTGAGCTTTGTTTTGAGATTTTTAATTTTCTAATTTTTTTCTTTAATATTACTAATAAGCTAAGTAATTATATTTTTTATTTATTTTAACTATTCTTTTATAAATTTATTATTTTTAAAATTAATTTTTATTAATAAAGTATTTTTAACTAAAGTTTTTTTACTATTAGATAACTGAGAAGATATATTATTAGTTTTTAAATCTAAATATAGTTTAACTTATATAAACTGGTAATTAATATATTATACCCGGGGCTTTATTATTAAATCTAAGACTAATTAGTAGACTATATTTTAGGAATTATTAATCTAAAGTTAATCTTCGATTTCTGTCCTTGTTAGGTTACGGTTTGGATAAAACGGGAATTATCTTAAGATTTCTGTTAATATAAGATTACTGTCGATACTAGACTACTGTTATTATAGAAATATAATTAATATTAAATTATTATTAATATTAGATTACCGTCGTTATAAAGATATAGTCGATATTAGACTATTATTAATACTAAACTTAAGTTTAAAGAGCTAGGCTTATTAAGTACGTATATTTAATAGTTAGAAAAATACAAATGAGTTAAGATTAGTTATACTACTAAAGATAATTTTATAGTAATAATTTAAATTAATTATAAAGAATTAAACTAAGTATATGAATAAGTATTTTTATATATTCTTATTTATTATATTATTACTATAACTTTTTATATTGATAATATATTATATTTTATTAATACTATAAGCTTGTTGTGTTGTTGATATGTTTGGTTATGTTACTGCTATAATATATATAATTTATTATAATAACTAGTATTAGTGTTAGTAGCCTTTTTTAAATAACTATTAGATAAACGATTCGTTAGGTACCTTCCGCTTAGGAATTGGCTATTATTATCCTATTGTTATTCTATTTTGTGTGTCCACCTTCGATAAGGTGCGCTAGACAAGGGTCTGTAATAAATATAAGAAAAATTTAATATATTTTTTTATAATTATTATTAATTTTCAAATTAAATAGATTTTTTTAAAATATAAATTAAAATTTATATTAAAACTAATTTTAATAATATAAAAATACTATAATTTATTAAATTTATAATAATATTATTAAGATTATAATTTTAAAATTAAATATTAATAATAAAATATTAGCTATTATTTAAATTTAATATATTTTTATTTATATTTTTGGAATTAACATAAATATTAAAAGATATTTTTTATTTATAGAATGTAAAAAATGTTTTATATATGATATTATTTATTTTTGAATAAAATAACAAAATTAATAGGATTTATCTAAAGAATATATTTA
>NW_022476331.1:0-1345 GCF_009193645.1 Aspergillus pseudonomiae
GACGATCTGCGGACAAGCAAGCAAAATTTGATGAATTTGTCCGAGACAGTCATCGATCAGCGGCAGTTCATGGAAACTCAGGCATATAGCATCTCGCACCTCCTACGACTTAACGCGGAACTAGAGCGGCAAGTTAGTCATTCCGGCCAACAAAATGGGTCAGGCGAAGGCAGAGTTGGCGGTTGGTGATATACAAGCTGTTTGCTCCGCCGCTAAACTTACACGTGCAAAGGTCTCCATGGAGGTTATTACTTCTAACAAAGATGGTGTAATTGACATTGCAACTGAATTTGGAGTGAAAATATATAGTGGACTATGGGATTGAGTTGACTACAAACGCTTTTGAATTGTTTAGCACCTCGGTCACGGAACAAGTATAGCATTTTACTTTTTACAGCAACACTTTTGCCACACGTTTCGTAATCACATACTAAGGTATCCTACATGTAGCTCATGTAATAAAAAAAAGAAGGACAGAATAAGGTGGGGGAAAGAGAGAGAGAGAGATGCAGAGCAAAATAAGTAAACATGGCTTTACTGTTCACCGTGAAGTATAGACAACTACAACATATCCAGGATTACTAAAAGGGGGTATTATCAGTTCCTCACCTTCGTCAGCAAGAGTGTAAGATATGAGGGACTATGCACAAGAGCAAAAACAAGATAATATGCAAAAATATAGAAGATTATCTTTTCTATTAGATTTATTACCAACGGTTTAGCTAGAAATCCAATAGATTATATACATAGAATGTCAGTAAAGTAGCGTAACAAAGAAGCACAGCTGAATCATTTTATGGCCTTCTGCCTGCCAGTCATGAAAGAGGCTTCGTAGGCAGGCTCGTCTCGCGGGTCACTGGAAAGGTAGTTTGAGCATGCTGGAACCGTCACATGTAAGAATCATATAGCCATTAAACGCGGCGCAAAAAAAGAAAAAAAGAAAAAAGAAAATGATATCAGAGAGCATCACACAGAGGAAAAGCGAGGGAGGCAAACAGCACCCGGGTTGGTCGGATACGCCGATCGCAGGAGACCTGGCATTTCCGTGGTTCCGCTCAGCGAGACCCACCCGTACTTTTAACGCCAGTAAACACTATACCGAATCAAGTAGGACCCCAATAGTCTCTCTTCAGAACCGAGCGAGGCAGCAGTCCTGGCAGGATTCCGTTGGACATGCCATGTCCCTACCCGACGTCGTGAGACACAGGTCAGCTCCTGTCCAATTGCTCCCTCCGCTGGTATTTGGAATTGACTGTCGTTGGAATGACTGCAAATCGGCAGAATCATGTGACAGATCCCCACCAAACAATCAATTTCCGAAGCAGCGACAAAGGCCGGAGTAACA
>NW_022476332.1:0-1312 GCF_009193645.1 Aspergillus pseudonomiae
GAGCGGAACCACGGAAATGCCAGGTCTCCTGCGATCGGCGTATCCGACCAACCCGGGTGCTGTTTGCCTCCCTCGCTTTTCCTCTCTGTTCGAAGCGCAAGATGTTGGGACTTTTTCCTTTTTTTCCATATTCCCACCTTAGCTAAAATGATTTATCGTTACGCTGTCAATTTGACCTCCCTCGGCTACCTCCCTTCAACTCCGAGCCTGATCGCCTAGTCTACTACGATCACTGTCCCTAAGCAGAGTTTGAAATTGCCCAGCGAATTGCGTGGTTACTACTTTTGTCAGGCACACTTACCTATGTCACTGCCGGCATATTCGGGGTGCTTCTGCGATATCTGGCTTGAAATGAGAACGGAGTATCGTTAGCTCAGTCAACATGTCCCCCCTACAACTCATCATGGCTAAATGCTGCTGCTGTAGTTAGTTTGGGAAAAGGACGGTGAACTGTTATTTTATTCTCCTGAATTAAGCTGCAGAGCTGTACAACTGAACTTGACTTGACAGGCCGGTTCACAACATTATTGCTAAATCTCTAAAAGCGATGAAGAATTTGCAAGTAGGGAAACCTCAAGTCAAACACACATCAAGAAAAAAAGGAAGGAAAGAAAGAAAGAAACAGTAAACAGGCAAGTGGAATTCAACGCACACTGTATTGTTGCTGACCTTCACCTCTCTCGAAATTGCGCCTGCGAATGAGTGGATATTGAAGCGCCAAATCTAGCAGGGCTTGACCTTCATAGGGCCGCCAAAAGCTTGTGTCTACGCCTAGATAATTTTGTAAAGTATTGAAAACCAGCAGTGCTAAAAGCCCTGTATTATACCTTGTAGGTTTTATTACTTCTTTATTGCCACATCCTTCCAGCCCTCAGAGTTCGAGAAAAGAGTATAACCTCTAACGTACGTAGCCCTTCCCAAAAATACGTTTCTCGTTCTGTAACTTCTTTTCTTATCACCCAGTTCAAAGTCTGGCGGTTTTCTAGTATGGTTGTGCTGAATCGTGTGCACATGCTCTTTCCATATCTGTTATGCTTATCCTCGTTAATTCTGAAGGTCTTAATCATAATGGGGTGCACGTCTCAGTCAGCGCTATCTGCCGCAATGTACTTTGTGAAGGTAACTCGCTTGAGCAGTTCTACAAAATCTACAATCCCAAGTAGAAGGCAGGCAAATTATACAGCCACGTCTGCCCTGGGCATAAAGCCCTCCCCGAAATCATTTATGATCCGTCGTTGATGCTGAGCCCTCATACGTTCCTTCTCGGGATTCTCTTTCATGATGATGCATTTCGAGTTCCGGGAATAAAGTC
>NW_022476333.1:0-1303 GCF_009193645.1 Aspergillus pseudonomiae
TTAGTTTTATTTTTTATCCTCTTAATTTTACTAAGTTTAATATTTATCATAATACTTAATCAATACATTCAATTAATAAAATTAGCTATATCTAGAGAAGATAAAAGTAAATAAAAAAAATAGAAATAATATTAAAAATAATAATAATAATAAGAAAAGTTCTAGAAAAGATAAGAATATAGTAAATTCTGTTTAAAGAATAGAGATACTATAGAATTTCTTTTAAAAAAAGATAAAGATAAGAGTAAAAGTATCCCGATATCTTTTTATTAAATAAATTTATTTAAAAAAAGATTTACTAAAGCTTATGTAACTAGCTACGTATATTTAATTTTTTTAAAAGTTTTAATAATTTTATATATAGTGTTTTTACGTTTATCTATTTTTAAAAATATAAAGATACTATTAATTTAAATTTTTAATAATATTTTATAATAATAGAAAGCTTAATTTACTGCGCAGTTTTTATTTTTAAAATAATTTAAAAAAAGGAATATTTCTATAAAAAGCTATTATGATTTGTATAAATAAAAATATTTTGCTATTATATTAAAAGTATATAACTTATATTTTATCTATTTAAACTAGTATTAACATAGTTTTTAAATAATTATAATTTTATTATTAAGCGGTTTAAATAGATTATATTTAAGATATAATATAGTCTATTAACTAAGATATTAAATATTTAATAATTTAAATTTAAATTAGAATAATTTATTTTTCTAGGAAAAGGATAATTATAATAGCGGTTGTCTTAAATAATAATCTTTTTTAATCGCTTTAAATAACTATTAATCTTGCTATTAATAAGATATTAATAATCTAATAGTCGCTTAATATATTATATAGAATTAAATAATCGCGTAGATGATTTTAATCTTTAAGCAATTTATTCTATTTTAATTTATATATAAGTTTTTTATAAATCTGAATGCGTTTAATTCTCCTAGTATTGCATCCTTTATAGCTGTTGGTCACTGGCTCCAAAGGAGCCCTTATAATTTAATATTTATTAATATCTAAATCCCTAGATTTACTAGACCTATTTTTAAATAATTAATTAATTATATAAGATATCTAATATTCTAATTTATTAAAAAATATTTCTTATTCTTTAAATTAAAATCTAAATTTAAAAAATAGAATTTAAATATTAATTTAAATAATCTTTATAAATTAATTATATTCTAAATATTAATAGAATTAAGATACAAATTTTTTAAAATTAATCAATTTATTAATTTATTAAATGATATAATTTCTAATTTTATAAATATATTTAATAATATTAATTAAATAA
>NW_022476334.1:0-1287 GCF_009193645.1 Aspergillus pseudonomiae
AAATCTTCGGATCTTCTATTTTAGCACGTTGATAGTTATATCGACGTGCAAAGCAGGTCTTAAGCTCAGGCGTACGCTTGATAAAGTTAAATACCTATTTTTCCCCTACAGTTGTAGGGGAAGAAGTAGTATCTCGTTTTAAAAGTAAGATATTAGCCATTTCTCGTACATATACTAGCCGGGGCGGTGCACCACGTTTATCTAGCAATAGAATCCATTCTTTAAGCGATTCCTCTTCACTAATAGTCAATTTATGAGTATTGACGCGTCTATTGTATATAAATAAGGCCCCTTTTAGGCGACTGCGCAGAGTAGATTCAGGAAGATTAAATATCTTAGCTGTCTACCTAAGGCTGCTAAATTCATTGTTTTTCAAAGCTAATATAGCCAGTACGATTCGGCCTTCTTACTCAACGCGCGATTTTGATAATTTAGGCATTTTTAACAGTATGGTTGGTGTTTGAATTGTCTAAGAAATTGAGGCGTGTGAGAAACGCGGGTGGTGCGCAGGGTGCTTACATGCGCAGGGTGCTTGCCGGTTACGTTAGCAATAATACGATAGCTAAGGATATAAAAGGACATTTATTTATATACTTAGTTTAGTTCTTCGTAATTAATTTATATTATTACTATAGAGTTACCTTTAGTAGCATAACTAGTCTTAACTCGTTTATACTTTTCCAACTATTGGATATACGTATTTAATAGACCTAGCCCTTTAGACTTAAGTTTAGTATCGATAGTAGTTTTGTATCGACTACATTTCTATAACGACGGTAGTCTAGTATCGACGATAGTCTTGTATCAACTGTATTCTTGTAACGACGGTAATTTAGTGTCAATAGTAATTCTATAATAATTACCGCCTAACTAAAACCGCAACCTAACAGCGACGGAAATTAAAGGACGACTTTAGATTAATAACCCTCGAAACGTGGTCCGCTAACTGGTCTCAGACTTGATAACAAAGACCCGGGTGTAATAATTAGCTTCACTTTATTCTATCCTTTTATAAATACTTATCCCCTTGTGGACTAGATTTTAATTTATAGAAATTACTATACTTTATATTTATATATTTTTATTAATTATTAAATTTTATTAATTCTAGGATTAATATTTATCTTTTTTTTAAATTTTATTATTCTATTTTTCTATAAATTATTTATAATATTAATTATTTATTTTAATAGTAAAGTTAATTACTTTATTAAATATAATTATTTTAATTTATATTTAATTATAATTTCAGTATTAATATTTCCAAAGATTTATTTAAAATATTTA
>NW_022476335.1:0-1263 GCF_009193645.1 Aspergillus pseudonomiae
ACTAGTCGAGCCGTCTATAAAAAATAGTATATAATTTAAAAAGAGAAACCCCGTTAATTAAACGATTTAATATTAAAAATTATTATAAATTCGCTACTATTTAAAATATTATTAAAATAAATAAATAATAATCCCCTCAAAATTAGCAATAGCTATTTAAATAATCTTAAAATTAATAGTAAACCGCGTAATAACTGATTTTTAATTAACTTACCAAGTAAACGAAAAAGATAATTAATAACAAGGAAACTCTGGCCGCCTTTAAAATATTAATCGCCTTAATAAAAAAGCGAATACAAGCGGTAAAATAGTGTACTTAGTTAATAGAGACTACAATATAGCAAATAGTAGACTTTATTATTAAGTAAGCCGTAGAAAAGATAGCTCAGCGTATTATTAAAAAGGCTATACGACGAGTAATTAATCGAATTGTTTCGTTTACTATTTAGTAAAGTTCTCTATTAATAAATACTTTCAGTAGCTATACTCTAATAAATAGAATACCTATAATAAAAGAAATCGGAATAACTAGAGAAATTCTACCGTGAAAAGATAATTATCTTTACTAAAAGATTTCTAATCTTAAGTAGATCTCGAAATATAACAACTGTTTTAAGAATAAGATAGTAAATAAATAGCTGCGATAGGTTAATTAGTACTTCGAAGATAAATAAATCTTTGTATAGAAAAAAATCTCCGAACCCGAGAAAATAATTATTATTAAATGGAAATTTACTAAAGTAGCTCGAGAACGCTGGGAAGCGAAGGAGCGGTATATCTCAGTAGGAGATAATAGCTCTATCACTACCCTCGAAGAACTGAAGAAGTGGGTCCGCGATAACTTTAGCGAATATCGCGGCAAGACTTACTCCGCTCCAGGGCAGAAACCACATCCTTACGGTTGGATTCTACGGGGAGAAGAGACTCCTTAGGAGGATGGTCGACGTCGATGCGGGCGAGAGGTCTCGCAGGTTCTTTTCCCTTTAACGTAGTAGAGGCCATGGCAGTAAAATTAAAGATATCAAAGAAATAATTACTAAGCGTCCAGTCGCGATACTTATACACTGTAGGAAAATTGAAATATCTATAATAAAAAAAAGCTAGTAAATACATTAGTATAGCAACGCGTTAATAAAAAAAAGCGAAACAAAAAAGTAAAAAAGAGGTAATAGTAAATAGTAACAGTTAATAGTTAACTCTAATAACGGAAGCCCTAGCAACACTGCTATTAATAATAATAATTTATAAATAATATAATACTAC
>NW_022476336.1:0-1257 GCF_009193645.1 Aspergillus pseudonomiae
TAAAATTATATTAAATAAATAGTTAAATATTATATAAAAATTATTTATTAATTTAAAAAATTTATATAAATATTTTAAATAAATTTTTAAAAATATCGATATTAAAATTACAATTAAATATAAATTAAAATAATTATATTAATAAAATAATATATTAATTTATATAGTACAATTTTAATAAATTATATTTAAAATAAATTAAAATAAAAAGCTTTATATATTAATTTTTATTAATAATTTTAAAAAATATATAAAAATATATAAAAAATAAATTTATATAAATTAATATATTAGTGTTACGCCCGGGGCTTCGTCGTTAAGTCTACGACCAGTTAGCGGACCATATTTCGAGGGTTATTAATCTGAAATCGATCCTTAACTTCCGTCGTTGTCAGGTTGCGGTCTGGGTAAGATGGGAGTTATCTCAAGATTACTGTTAACATTAGATTACCGTCGTTATAGGGATACAGTCAATACTAGACTGCTATCGATATTAGACTACTATCAATACTAGACTACTGTCGATACTAGACTCGAGTCTAAAGGGCTAGGCCTATTAAGTACGTATACTTAATAGTTAAAGAGTATAAATAAGTTAAGACTAGTTATACTACTAAAGGTACTCTGTAGTAATAATTTAAAAATTAATTATAAAAAATTAAACTCAGTATATAAAATAAGTATCCTTATATATTTTTAAATATTTACTTTTATCATGATTTTTTTAGAAATAGAAAATAGAATATATTTAATTATAGTATATAGTACTATATATTCCCGGTATACTTTTTCTAAAATAGATATTAAAATAGGTATTACGTGATAAAGCTATTACTAGTATCTATAGCCTTTTCTAAATAATTACTAGATAAACGATTTGTTAGATACCTTTTACTTAGAAATTGACTATTATTATTCTATCGTTATTCTACCTTATATATCCACCTTTAATAAGATGCGCTAGACAAGGGTCTGTAACAATTAGCTATATTTAATTAAGTAATTAATTTTACTATTAAAATAAATAATAAATATTATAAATAATTTGTAGAAAAATAAGATAATAAAATTTAAAAAAATAAATATTAATTTTAAAATTAATATAAATTTAATAATTAATAAAAATATATAAATATAAAAAATAATAATTTTGATAAATTAAAATCTATAGAACTAAATACTATTAAAAAACGGGATTAATATATTAATAAATTAATTAATTATATAAATAATAAAATTAATAAATTTAAATAAATT
>NW_022476337.1:0-1255 GCF_009193645.1 Aspergillus pseudonomiae
CTCCATTCCGCACGGTCATACGCTTTCCTTGCCTTGGTAGGTGATGTGGTCTGTGCCTGCAGCTTCCATTCCGAGTATGTGGCGCGGTGGTCAGATCCGTAATGTTCATGGTACAGATGGCATCTGACAAGTAGGTCTGGCCGGTTGGTGACCGTTTGATCAATGGTAGAGAACTTTCCCGGGTCGTTCAAAGGCCAGAAGGTCGCTGTTCCCCGCGGGAGGCAGCTTTGAAGGCTGTTGGCTTGGAAGAAGGCGATTAGATCACTTGCATCTTCGATAAATCGCGGTTGAATGTGGTTGCCGCCCCACATTGGGTGGTGGCGGTTGAAATCCCCGGCGAGGATCACGCTTGTAGACCGACTATTGCTCTGTAGTGCGGTTGTAATTGTGTTTTGAATTGCTGTAAGTGCGGGTTCCGCCAATCCGTCGTCGGCGGTGAATATCGGCACTGAGGGTATATAGACGGAAAATATAAGGATCTGGGTGTCAGCTGTCCAGATCTTGACAGCTGCGACGTCTGGGTGGTTGCAGTGTACCTGACGGTGCGATGAGGTAGAGAGTCTCCGGTTCACGTAGACTAGGCTACGAAATCGCACTGTGTCGGTCTCAGTAGTAGGTTGGTAGAGTCGCCAGGCGCTGTGGTTGACGTGCGTTCGATAGGTGTTGATAGATGGCTCCTGGATTAGGAGGATGTCTAGGTTTTGGCTTTGATGGTCATTGATGAGTGCTTCCATTCGTGGTCCTGATTTCATCATGTTTAACTGTAGGATACGTAGGTTTCTTTCTAGCATTGGGAAGGGTTGGTGGTCACTGGGGTCAGGCACTGTCGATCGCCGGTTGGGTGCTCTCCGCTGCAGTCAAGGCACCGGGCCCTGACTCCTGGTGGGCATCGTTGTCGCTCGTGTGGTCCTGCACAATGTCCACATCGCGGGGTCTCCTTGCATGACCATGCCAAGTGCCCGGATCGTTGGCACCGGAAGCACCTCTTTCGTTTGATCTCGCGTCGTTCTACACTGCCAATGTACCGCTGGCCAACAAGAAGGCCGTTATTGAGGATATATTCTGCTCCCTCTGCAGAGTCAAACCAGATTCCCAGCGATGCAAACTTTCCCAATATCTTGTCTTTCCGTTTTAACCATGCTAGTTCTTCGATGCGGAATCCATGTTCTGCCAGGTTATTTTCCTCTATAATCTTCTCTACTGCCTGGGTATTTGCTGTCTCTAGCTCGAACTCCTCGGTTGGGGTGCGGTGCAC
>NW_022476338.1:0-1243 GCF_009193645.1 Aspergillus pseudonomiae
ACTTCTATTATAGTAAAGTTATAATTTTAGTAAAATAAAAATTATTTTAAAAGTACTATTAATATAATACGGCCGTCGATACTAAATTATTATTATTATAAAAATATAATTAATATAAAATTACTATTAATATTAAACTACTATTATTATAAAAATATAGTTAATATAAAATTACTATTGGTAAACTTAAGTTTAAAAAATTAGATTTATTAAATATATATATTTAATAGTTAAAGGACTATAATAAATTAGAATTAACTATACTATTAAAGGTAATTCTATAATGATAATATAAATTAAGTATAAAGAATTAAATTAAATATATAAATATCTTTATATATCCTTTTTTATTATATTATTACTATAACTTTTTATATTAAAAATAACGTAGCCGGCAAGCAGTCCGGTCATGTAGGCAGTCCGGTCACCTCTGTATTCCATACAAAATAGCATATTTTAAACATCGATATCTCGACAACTTTATATTCTATATATATATCAATTTGTCACAGTATTAGTATAGATAGCTTTTATATATATCAGTATAAATAAAATTCTAAAACTATAAATTACAGCTATATACAAATAATACTATATAATACACTGTAATTTATATTACTCTAGTAATAAAAGATTATTATAATCTTTAAATTTAATAGTTTATTATTATACTATATATTAGACTATATATGAAATTAGAAATAGATATATTATGGTTTTACTGAGATATCGACATTCAAATATATGCTATTTTGTATGGAATACAGAGGTGACCGGACTGCCTACATGACCGGACTGCTTGCCGGCTACGTTATACTATATTTTATCAATACTATAAATTTATTATATTATTAATATATTATATTATATTACTATTATAATATATATAACTTCGTTATAATAGCTAGTATTAGTATTGATAACTCTTTTTAAATAATTATTAAATAAATAATTTATTAAGTACCTTTCGTTCAAAAATTAGCTATTATTATTCTATTATTATTCTATCTTATATATCTATCTTTAATAAGATACGCTCGACAAGGGTCTATAACACTTTTCAATTACTAAAATTAAGTAATTTTTTAATTAAAAATATAATAATTAATACAAAAATATTTAATATAATATAATTATATATAATAAGATATTTTAATATAAATTCAATTAAGAAATAAAAAAATATTATTTTTAATAAATTATATTTATATAAAGATAATAAAAATAATAATTTTATAGTATA
>NW_022476339.1:0-1243 GCF_009193645.1 Aspergillus pseudonomiae
CTCTCTATCTCTTATAGTATATCGCTATTTGCAATCTCAATATTAAATAATATTAAAATATTTTTTAAATATAAACTTTAAATTTATAAATATAGTTAATTATTTAATTTTATATTTATATAAAATTAAATATTTTACTATAGAATTCTTAAAATTTAATTAATTAAAGAAAACGAAAATAACTAGTTTTAATTCTATTCTTTTATAGTTAATAATACAGCGTTTATAAATTATTTAAATAAAAAAATTTTTAAAAAATATATATATAAATTATATAACAGGTCTATTAATTAATTAATTTAAAAATAGAAAATAATTTTATTATCGATTATTAAAATAGAATTATTAACTTTAATTAGCGTTAGTAAATGATTTCTATAATAGAAATAATTCTTTAAAGTTTTAAATTTTAATTTCAATTAAAATTATATAAAAATTAATTAATTAAATATTTATAGATAGTTTTATTAAAATCCTAATTAATTAAAAAATTAAAATTGTCTAAATTATTTAAATATAAAAGATATATTTAATAAATTAATTAAATTAAAATATTAAATTAAATTAATCCTATTTTATTCTAGGGCTTTAAATTATAAAAATATCTTATTTAAAATTTTCTATTTTTTACCTGTTTTTATCTATTTTTATATATATTTAATATCTATTTTTAAATATTTAAATTTAAAAAGAAATATCGGAAATACTAGTTTCTATTTAAAAAATATTTTAAAATTTCTAGAAAAATTTTAAAATATTTCTAAAATAGAAAAATTTTAGCGAGTAATATTATGTATTTAATTGTTTTTAAATAGAAAATTAAAATTACTATAGAAAAATAATAATTCGCTTAATCTTATTTAATTAAGTATAAGTATAATCTTAATCCTTTATTAATTTTTATTTAATTTAAATTTATTTAATATTTTATATTTATTTATTTAATTATTTATATAATTTGTATTCTTTCCTAATCTAAAATTTTTATATATAGAACTCTATTCCTATTTATTTATTTATCTAAAGCTTAGATTTATCTAGCTTTATCTTATTATCTTTTAATTAATTAATTCTATTTTTAATTTTTTATTAACTGAAGCCCTAGCGCTTTTCCTATTTAGAATTAGGGTTTCTAATATATATTAATATAATTTTTAAATTTATAATTATATATGTATTATTAAATATTATATTAATTTAAAATTCATAAATAAAATAACTATTTTAAAACTTTTATTAATAA
>NW_022476340.1:0-1237 GCF_009193645.1 Aspergillus pseudonomiae
AATATAATATATATTTAAATTAATTTACTATTAAAATAATTTTTATATATAATATTAATATAAACTTATATTTATTAATTTAACTTATAGTTTAAGATAACTTATAGTTTAAGATAATATTATAATATCTAAATTTTAATTAATATTTTTAGATTTATTATTAATAGTATTAATATTATCTAAATATATAATATAATATATAAAAAATATAGATATTGTTGGAAGCCCTAGTCCTAAATAGGAAAAGCGCTAGGGCTTTAATCAATGAAAAACTAAAAATAGAATTGATTGATTAAAAGATAATAAGATAGGGCTAGGTAGGCCTAAACCCTAGGTAAATAAATGAATAGAAATAGGGTTCTAAATATAGAAACCCTAGATCAGGAAAAAATATAGAAATATAGAAATGATTAAATAAATAAATAAATATAATATATTCAATAAATCTAAATTAAATAAAAATTAGTAGGGGGTTAAGGCTATATTTATACTTAATTAAAGTTACCACCTATGGTAACCCTAATTCCCAATTAAATAAGGTTAAGCGCACTATCATTTTTCTATGGCAATTTTAGTTTCCTATTTAGGAATAGATAAGTGAATGACATCATTCGCTTAAGGTCTCCTTTTTTAGAAATATTCTAGAATTTCTAGAATATTTCCTAAATAGGAAATAGTGTTTCCGACAGATATAATACAGGAGGTATAGTTAAATAGTTTATTTTCTTAATTATAGGTTATACTACATTTAAGGAATTTAGCTAATTTATGTATAATTTTAAATTTAAATAATTCCACGAGATCTTAGTATATTACTGTAATAGTATCTTTAGTTAATATAATAGTAAAGATATTATTTATATAAAGAAGGATTATATTATCCCCTCTTATTTAAACGCAGAAGTCCTTACTGATCTGTGCAAAACCCATTTCTCGCAGTTTCGAGGTGTTGGGGAGGGGGTTTTGCCGGTAAGGGTGTAATCGTCTGAACATGATCTAAGATAGGATCTGGAGATTCCTCCAGTTTAATTAATTCTCTTATCTTAATATCCAGAATAATAATCTCGGTACTGCCAGTAGCTTATAATAGATAATCTAAAAATATAAATATAATTTATATTATAAAATTATTATTGTTAATATTTTTATATAAACGCGATTTATTAAAAGTAATATTTTTTAATCTTTTAATTTTATTTATATTAAAATATTATATTTTATAGATATAATTTTTATT
>NW_022476341.1:0-1234 GCF_009193645.1 Aspergillus pseudonomiae
TGATAATATTTTAATATTAATTATTTAAAACTATTTCTAATTATAGTATTTATTAAATCTTTTAATTTTTTAAATAATCTTTTTTAAAATCTATAAATAAATTTAAACATTAGACTTAAGATCCAAGACTTAATTTATATAGATAGAAGTTTAAATTTTAGGCTTATAATAGGCTCCTAATAGACCTTTTCTGAAGTTTATTTTTATATAAATATTAATTTTAGTATTCATAAAAGTATTTACTAAGTAAAATCAATTATATTTTTTAATATAAAGTTTAGTATTTATATTACTTAGAATTTAATTAAAAATTTATAAATCTATTATAAATATCTAATAAATTATAATGGTTGGCTATGTGAAATAGTGTGATATTAGAGAAGGCTGGTATATCCTTGCGATGACCCTTAGTAGCTGTTATTCTCCTTATAGTATTATCACTGAGCTTCCGTGTATTCCTCGCGAACACGCGAGGGTTAAGAGCTTCGCTCGCGGGATTCTTACTCAGTACCCGCGGGCCAAGTGTCCTTCCTTACATAAATATAGAGTTTATATCTAAATCTATAATTTATAAATATAAATTATAAATATTTATAAATATTGTAAAATATACCTTAGTCTAGTATTAAAATTAGAGTTATTAAATACTATTTATATAAAATATTCAAAAGATTATTATTAAAAATACTATATAATTTAGTAATTAATTGTTTAATTAATAACAACCTGTAGATAGAAAAAGAATAGTTAATATATTAAATAATAATAGTGTAAAAATTAAATTAGATTAGTTTTATATATTTATTAATTTAATTTAAATCTTATACTATCGCTACTTATCTAGTATTAATAATTTTAAACGTTAATAAAAATTTAATAAGAATTTTTAAAAATATATAAGAACTATTACTTAGCTTATAGAAAAATACTTTTTTTAATATAGTAGAGAATATATAAATTAGATATTGTGGTAGTTAGTCTTTATATTATAAATTTATCCTATAGACTATTTTAAATTTATTCAAGAAATTTGTTTTTATAGTTTCTTGTTTAATAATAATTTATTAAATTTATTTTTATATTTTTAATTAATAGATAGATAAAACTATAAAAATAATAAATATAAAGAATTTTTAAATTATTATTTAAAAATTCAATATTTTAAAAACAATTATTTTAAATAGCTAATATTCGCTCTTGAGTATTTTATTTTAATTAAATTTTACTATATTTT
>NW_022476342.1:0-1204 GCF_009193645.1 Aspergillus pseudonomiae
AAAGTAAAGTATTTTATTAAATTAAATTTAGAAAATATATATTGCTAAATTCGTATTTATAAAAATAATAAATAAAAGATAATATTTCGAACGCGTTATAATTATTTTAAATATATAATAATACTATTTAAATTATATAATATATTAATAATTTTTTAAATATATATTAATAAAATTA
The DNA here is from genome assembly GCF_009193645.1 of Aspergillus pseudonomiae. NCBI lineage: Eukaryota > Fungi > Ascomycota > Eurotiomycetes > Eurotiales > Aspergillaceae > Aspergillus > Aspergillus pseudonomiae. Next base: position 179 of record NW_022476342.1, read on the forward strand.
TAAAGAAAATTTTTAATAATTATTATATCCTATATTTAAATAATATTTTTATCTATTCCTAGGCGGAAAAAAATATATTTAATATATAGGAGAGGTATTATCATATCTTAAATAAATAAATTTATATACTGAGTTATTAAAGTATAGTTTTTATTAAAAAAAATAATTTTTTTAAAATTTATAGTAAAACGCGATAGTATATATATAAATTTAGATTATATTTATATTATCGGCGATTAACTAGCGCTAGAATTTTTTTATAATATATAAATATTTTTTAATTTTACTAACTATTTTAAATATTTCGTATATTAATATACAAAGATTATTAAATTTTTATTAAATTTGTTAAAAAGAATATAATAAAAAAATAAAATTATTTATTTTTATAAGAAAAATATAGAAAGCTTTTAATAAATTAAAAGCGATATTTAATAGTCTATTAATTTTAAAATATTTTAATTCTATAGTATAAATTAAATTAATTATAAATATTTATAGTTTTGCAATTATAGAGATCCTTTTATAGTTAATAAATAATATAAAGAAATTTTATTAATATTTTAATTAATAGTTAATAGCTTTCTATTTAAAAGAGCTTTTAAAAATAAAAAATTATTATTCTATTTATAATTAAAAACTATTTACTATCGTAAAATATTTTAAAATATAAAAATATTATTTAAAAAGATATCGTAGATAATATACGTATAAATTAATTATAAAAAGTTATAATATTTTTATTTAAAGAAAATAATAAAATTAAATAAACGCTAGACCTATTAAACAGAATCATTGATAATTTATAATTTTTAAATTCAATATTAATTTAAATATCTTAACCCGGTTAACACGCTATTAAAGTAAAAACATTATAAAAATACTTATAAAGATAATAATATAAGATTATTATTTATATTTTAAAGAAGCTATAAATAATACTAGATAGTTACAATAAAGATAATACGCTTTTAATAATTAATTAAAAAATTTTAATTAAAAAAATAAAAGATTTAAAACTCTTAG
>NW_022476343.1:0-1199 GCF_009193645.1 Aspergillus pseudonomiae
TTTTTTCGTTCTTAAATTGTACTCTCTTCTGATTTTTGATTATCCTAGTCATCTTGTTATTATTTCTACAATGAAATACGAATACTGCCACTCGTCTAGACGACTGGCTACGTACTTCGTAACTAGAACATGAAGACCAAGAGGCCAGGAAATATTAATACTAAAAGACTGGTTCTTTGGGTCGCCGACTCGCCGGTCCGTCCGGGAGGCAAAAAATAAAGAACAAATCAAAGGAGGGAAACGGTTGGGTCAAGCGCGTCAAAATACACGAGATGCAGGGTGGGAGTTCCACGGCTGGCGGAAAGCGGAAAGGCGGGAAGATTCGCAGATGGATCTCAAGGGATGTTGTAACAGGACAATTCCTTGGGTCGACTGGGTCTTTGGGTATGTTAGAACCTGGAAATTTGACGGTTTGTCCTATGGGAGTTCGTTTTCGTTGAGGTACCACGGACAATTCACTAATTATTCAGGTGTAGACGAGTTTGATTGGTCTAAGCAAGAAAAAAAATAACAATCACCACGGGAATTAATTATCGTTGATGAAATAATTGCCAGATTCCATCGGTAGGCGACGACCGGGCAGAAATTGGTCGATGCGATTGGGAGAGATGGGGCAATGGACGTTGTGGGCATTATCATCGGCGTCAGCACCAGCTGGGCACTGGAGAAACATAAGTGTAAGCAGGGAAAAAATAATAATAATAAAAATTGTTTATACGAATAAGATTCCATACATGCGGTGGTAAAAAAGAGAATTACAGTAGCGGTCATGAAAAAGAAACACCGTCGAAGAACGGTCCGCGGACAGGGTGGGGCCCTGTCCAACACGCCAGCGACCCATAGACATGGACGGGGAGTCATTAAGACGCAGCTAAAGCATTCATGGTTCCATGGAGATCACCTGAATCGCTGTAAGCCCTTCGGGTTGGGCGTTTGCCAGACCCCGGCGACCACCCCAGCAGCGACTACTGTAGAGTCTAGAGCCTGAAGAGGGGCGTAAGTTTGCAAGTGACGAGTGATGACGGATGAAGGGTGCTCCGGGACGGGTAAAGGCGCCGTGACGGAGCTCCACCGACCGCTTCAATTCCTTCCGTCTCCAGTTTGGGATCTTTTCTTTTCTTTCTATTTTTTTTTTTCTCCCTCTTTTTTTTTTTTTTTTTTTTTTTTTTTTTTTTTTTTTTTTTTTTTTTTTTTTTTTT
>NW_022476344.1:0-1195 GCF_009193645.1 Aspergillus pseudonomiae
TCAGGGTTGCTCTGCAATCCTTTCTTCCGAGGGAGTCCTGAGAATGTCATGATAAAGAGGGCCTGACCGGGAACAGGAAATGCAGAAAGAGATGAAGTGCCTGGAAACAATACGGGAAGAGGAGGACAGATGGCACTATTTATGCGAAAAAAAGAATAATGAAGGATCAGTGTATTGGATACTTATGATCTTCATTTTCTTTTCTTGCTCTTCCAACACCAGCGAGCCTGAGGGAGCTCAGCAAGTATCGTTCAGAACGGACACTGAGACAAAGTGGGTCATACCGATGTTGTAATGCCGTTACAGTGCCGCCCATGTAATTTTGGGTTACTAAAGCGGCGTGCTTGAGCTTCCTTTTTGGGTTTAGCCTCCGGGCCAAGGCGGCTGGATACGGCGTCGAGGGATGCCGTTTTTGGCGACTCCGGCCCCTAAAGGTAGATTCTAGTAGTAATATTTATAGTGCTTTTAGAGCTATCGGCCTAGTTTCTTTGAATCTTAAATTTATTCTATCTCAGCTGGCAGTTTAGCTTAATATATCTATATCTTTAGGTAGTAGACTAAGTAGCCGAGGCAGTTCAGCGTTTAAAACGCCTTATATAATTAAGTAGTTAAAAAAGTCAGAATTTATATTTAAAAGGTTACTTAAAAATTGGTCTCGTAGTCCCGATTTATCTATTAAAATCTATCTAAATTAAATAATTAAAGGCGCTGAACGAGTTATAAATAATATAATATTATTTAAGCATTAGCTTAAGCGATATAAGGCTTTATATAAAAAGTAGCTTAAAAAGCGAAAGTGCTTTACTAAGTAGATTACTTTTGAAGGGGGTACGTCAATATTTAATACCCGAATCTATATAGAGTGCAGGGCTTAGGTAGATAAAGCTATTTAGGTAGAGGGAACTTAATCTACTAAATCGGGGGCTAGACGTATACTCTCTAGATATTCTGGCTGTAATGTATAGGGTTATAAAATTACGAATTACTCGAATCGATAGAATTATTTATTTTTATATAGAAGTTTGAGTTCATGGTTTTTTAATCGTTTTAATTTTTCATATTGCGGGTGGTGCGCAGGGTGCTTATATGCGCAGGGTGCTTGCCGGTTACGTTAACCTATAAACGAGCGGGCCAGACAATCGGGCGGGCCACCATGTATTCCATATAAAATGGCACTTTTATAATTCAATTATCT
>NW_022476345.1:0-1192 GCF_009193645.1 Aspergillus pseudonomiae
CCTCCTGCCAGTCAAGGCTTCCCGTACTCCACAATGTCTGAGACATCCCAACCTTAGATGCCGCCATGGCACCCGAAGGCCGGTCAAAACACATTCAAGAGGGTTGGAATACCCCCATCTGCCCAAGCGAACCTGGGACCAAATGTTTTCTACTGTGTTTCGGACTCCAACATGGGAAAGTGTAACACCGTCTTGTTCCACATCGATAATAAGTCTCCAAGACTGGTATATCGACGGAGACTTCGAATGAGCGGTTGTTTAAGACTGTCAGGTAGCTCTTTTTCCTGAAACCAGTGTCTTCTCGCTTGTCGAATAATCTCTTCAACGTTTATGTACTCCCACACTGGATTATACTGTCCGGACAACATAAGAGGCGCTTCCTGTTTCTCACTCTTTTCCTTCGGAGCGAGGTATAGGGGCCGTTGTTCATAGGACACTTGACGGAACCAGTTATCCAGTACTTCAGAAGGATACCCTCTCCTTCGAAGATTACCATAGAACTGTGAGCGGGCATCTGCAAAATACCCGACTTCTGAGCTAACTATGGCAAATCGTATGAGCTCTGCCTTGACGAAGGCTTTCTTCACATGTGGAGGATGAGCTGACGACCATGGGATGTACAAGTGTTTATTCATTGGTTTCTTGAAGAGACGGGTACTCAATTTGATTCCCGTTAGGTCTCTTGTTCTCATGATTTCTACATCAAGGAACTCCATCTTCACCTTTGAATAAGCCCAGTTGACAGTAAGTGGACCTAACTTGAATTCCGCAATGAATTCTGTCAACTCTTTTTCGGTTCCGCAAAAGATCATGAGTACATCATCGATGTATCGCATATACTTCAGTACGCCTTGTTTCCAAGGAATCTTTTGTTTGCGTTCGTAGTATCCAGCATAGATATTAGCTAGTACGGGAGCAGAGGCCGTGCCCATAGCTAAACCTCTAATTTGCTGGTACAATTGGTCTTGGAACCGAAAGAAATTATTTTGCATCACGAACCGGATCATTTGGGCAATTTTCCGAGCGTGAATTTTCGAATCGGGGTAATAATGCTGCCATCCGCCTTGTACCAGTTTGGCGCATGCGTCAGCATCGATGTTGGTGTAGAATGCAACTACATCTCCAGTGCATATCCATACATCAACATTAGGGTCAACATTAGGGTCAACATTAGGGTCAACATTAGGGTCAA
>NW_022476346.1:0-1187 GCF_009193645.1 Aspergillus pseudonomiae
ACCCACGCCAAATTAATGACACGGAAACTTCTGATGAAGCTGTGATGGTCAGGTACACCTGAACCGTGCGCCTTAGACCACTCGGCCACCTTGCCTGTTGCTATATCTAGTGGTTTTACCACAGTGTAATATAAGGGCAATATTAGAATATTTCTAAAAAAGGAGATCTTAAGCGAATGATGTCATTCGCTTAATTATTCCTAAATAGGAAATTGAAATTGCCACAGAAAAATGATAGTTCGCTTAACCGTACCTAATTGGGAATTAGGGTTATCACAGGTGGCAACCCTAATTAAGCATAAATAAGGCCTTAACCCCCTATTGATTTTCATTCAATTCAGATTCATTCAATATCTCATATTCATTCATTCACTTGATCATTTCTATACTTCTATATTCTTTCCTGATCTAGGGTTTCTATATATAGAACCCTACTTCTATTCATTCATTTACCTAGGGCTTAGGCCTACCTAGCCCTATCTGATTATCTTTTAATCAATCAATTCTATTTTTAGTTCTTCATTGACCAAAGCCCTAGTGCTTTTCCTATTTAGGACTAGGGCTTCCAACAACTATTAATCCTATTATTATATAAAATAGATTATATAATTATTTTTAAAGTTTCTATAATCTATATAAATAATTTAAAAGATATTACTTAGACAGCGTCCTAGCTCTTTAATATTAGCTCTTTTTTAAGCCTTTTCTTTAGATCTTTTTTATTAATTAGTTTTATCTATATAACGAAGACTTTAACCTAGACTGGCATTTGGCCAGGTTAGGTTAGGTTAATGGGGTCAGTTATATCTAACCGCTAGGTTATAGCTAGGTTAATAGAATTTCTATACTTAACTATAGTTAAGCTAAAAATTAAATAGTTAACCTAGATTAACTGTGCTTAGTACTAAGACTATTAATCTTTACTAAATATAATAAATAATAAGCTAGGTTAACTATAATTAATCTAGTATTAATTTCACTATTTTAACTAACCATGAAAATATATTATTAATAGTATTAATAAATCCTATTTATTAATTTTATATAAAAAAAAATATATTTCTTATTAAAAATCCTATTAAAATTATTATTTTATATAATTAAGATAGTATTTTAACTAATTTTAATTTTAAATATTTATATATAGAGAATATATAATTAAAATATATATAAATATAATTACTATT
>NW_022476347.1:0-1180 GCF_009193645.1 Aspergillus pseudonomiae
AATTAGTTATAACTAATTTATTAAGAAATTTATTAAATATTTAAAATATATTTATTAAATTATTATAAACTTTTATTAATATTATTTTTATAAATTAAATTCTAGTTTTAATAGAGCTTAGTTATAAGAAAAGAGATAATATTATAATATAATTTTAAATTACTATTTTATTAATCTTAACTATTTATTATATAATCTTTAACTATATATTTATTTATTTAATTCTAATTTTATTATAGCTTTCTAAGCTATATCTTATCTATTTATCTATATATAGCCTAATCTATAGCCTACCCGTATATTAGCTTTAATTAGCCTATCTACCAAAGCTATACCCTAACAATTATAATAAATATTAAATTTAATAAAATTAAAAAAGTAGAAGATAGAATTAACTAAAATTTTAAAATAATTATAAAAATAGTAAAATTATATTAGTAGAATATTAAATTGTAAAAAAAAATGTAAAATACTTAAGTATACTACAATTTCCTAGTAATTAAAAAGATAATAAAAATAATAAAAATAATTAGTATATTTATAAAGATATTTACATAGTTTAAATATTAGATATTCTATTATACTATAACTATATTTTATTAATTAAATATATTAATCAAGTATTATAATAATATTAAATTTAGTAAAATTGAAAGATAGGAGATAAAATTAAAATTTTAAAATAATTATAAAGGCAATAAAACTGTACTGGTGTAATATTGAACTGTAAGAAATCATCTAAGTACGCTATATAGTATATATATTATATAAAATACTATAGACAGTATTTTTAATAGTATTTTATTATATAATTTTTCTAATGTTTTTATATTCTATATATATTCTGATAGTTCTATTTATTTTTTTATTTTCATAGCTAGTCTGCTTACTATCAGTACTTATGCTAGATTATGGTATTATGCCTAGGTATTTATTGTCAAGTCTTAACCAGTAAATTAATATATATAAAGAAAGATATATTTATCTACAATTTACATAAAATTAATTTATAAAATTAATAATTATTACTATTGTAACTATTATTATATTTTTAATAAAAATTGCTATTAAAATATTAATTAATATAAAGCTTATTAAGAAACAGATTTAAATTTAAAAGATTAAATTTATTAAATATATATATTTAATAATTAAAAAAATATAAATATATTAAAATTAA
>NW_022476348.1:0-1159 GCF_009193645.1 Aspergillus pseudonomiae
CCTCCAGCGGATTCTACTCCTCGGCATGGTGACAGCGTTCTCGCGGATGGCGCACAACATATTGCCGCCACGGTCTCCCGGATTATTGGAGAATTCTCAACCAAGTGCGCGCTGACGACGAACCTCCCCCGGTTGGTAGTGACCGACAATTCGGATGGCGCGCAGGACAGAGCCAAGCGACAGAGGATGTAGGTAGGGGCCAAATGAAACCAATATGGATATCTCCTCGTGAATTACAGCACCTTGCTCCCTGTTACTTATTCCAAAAATTTTTTTTTTCCCGCTTGTTCCCTTCTGTCTTGTCATATAATCTAGGGCGTCACAGCAGTGTTAGTCGAATGTGGCCGTTGCTCTCAGCACACTGTTGGAGATCAGTTGAAATAGTCGCACGTAGTCTAGATTCATTGATATCATCAAGCACATGTTGAAGGAGGGCAGACTCCACATACCCCTACACTAATTCGGGTATGGGTCTCGTGATGTGACAGCGATTAGTAGTATTGAGACGACTTTTAAAGTATTGTTTGTAGAATATAGCAAAGTAACTTATTCCCAAAGAGAATACTTTCCTATTATCGGGAACCATAACATATTGTCTTTCATTGCTATGTGTTGTGAAGCGCCCAGGCGTATAGCAGAAACTAGTCCAGCTATAGTCAAACAACGGTGTTCCTTTATACCTCTGCGATTGAAATTGTTTTGTCAAACTTTTTGACGCTGTGACGGAAATACGTACTAATCCCTATGTAAATGGTAGATGTACGTAACACCCACGACCGGGAAAATAATAAAAACCAGAGCCGAAGACAAACAAATATCTTCAGCTCCTATCTCTCCTTTCCACGTCTGCGCCTGTTACTAAAATTGCGAAACAGTAAGCTAGAACTTGTATATCGCGTCCTTAAGTCTTATGTGACACGATTCCTTGGCCGTAATCGGTTCCAGGCCAGGAAAATGAATGTCAAGGTAAGTGGGTAGCAGTTTTTTGGCCAGGACATTGGCTCCGGGCGCGTCTGCGAAAAAAAATGCGCTTGGCCCATTTCCAGGTCTCAACACCCATGAAAAAGAGGATAGCCTCGACGAAGACGATGCCCCATTCCCATGAGATCCAGGTATGCTTGAAGACCACTTTGTTAATCACGGGGATGTACAGGATCGG
>NW_022476349.1:0-1156 GCF_009193645.1 Aspergillus pseudonomiae
AAAATTACTTAATTAATTAATTTATTAATTAATAATATAATTATAATCTATATTAATAATAATATTATAATATTAACTATATTATCAATCAACTACTTATATATATTTAAGTAAATTAATATATATTATTTATAAACACGCGATTTTTATAAAAAGAATATAATTATAATTAAACAAGTAGATAAAAAAATAATTCTATAAATAAACTAATTAAACCATTGATTAGCAATATCTTTGAATATTTTATTAATTTTCTACAATTTATAGATATTAGTTATAAAGAACTCAACTTAAACCTTATATTCTAATTAAAATAGAGAATATATTAATTAAAGGATTTTACCTAGTAACTAATTAATCTAAAAAATAAATTTTTCTAACCACTAAGCGGTCTCACAAAGGATAGCTTTCTAAACTTAAATAGTTTTAGATAGCTAAAAACAAATAATCAATAAAAGCCTAAAGATAACCCCCAATTACAGCCTTGACATTTAATATTAAAATATTAAAAAGTTTTTTTATAAACTTTCGATATAAATTAAATATTTGAATTTAAAAATAAATACTATTACTAAATTTTAATTATATTTTTTATATATTAAATAATAGCTATATTTTATTTAATTATGATTTAAATAAATATTAAAATTTGTTTATAATTATTTTTAATAAATAATTTAATAATAAAATCTATAGTTATTATATAAAATTATAGTATACTTGGGTATTTTCATTTAGTTTCATATTCTGTTAACACAGTTTTACTACCTTTATAACTATCTTAAGGTCTTAGTTAATTCTATCTGTTATTTCTTAATTTTACTAAGCCTAATATTTATTACAATATTTAATTAATAAAATTAGCTATATTTTAATAGTATGTCCAATATCTAGACTATATAAATATTTTTAAAAATATATTAATTAGTTTTATGATTTTATATTAGTTTTTATTTTTTTAATTATTAAGTAATTTATAATTATAATATTTAAATGAAAGTTATCTATAGTTATATTAAATATCTTTATTATTATTTAAAAATATATTATATTTTTATATAATTTAATAAGTAAATATGACAATTACTATTATTTTTTTAAATAAATTGTAATTAATTAAATATTATTAAGAATTTAATAATTTTAAATATTATAA
>NW_022476350.1:0-1140 GCF_009193645.1 Aspergillus pseudonomiae
AGTCTTCAGACTAAGCTCAAAACATTGCAGACGGAGATAGAAGCTTTGTGAAGTTGTATTCTGGATCATTATCTACTTCCTGGACAAGGATGGCCCTGACTTTCATTCAACGACAGCCGTAAGTGTCCCGCCCCCTTTGCTTTTTTTAGTCGTATCATAACGACTAACACTGTCATCCGGAGCAGATGTGATGAATGACTTCAAAACGTAATGCTGCAACATGCTGAAATACACACCTTTGTTTGGAACTCCAGCGTTGGGATCCATATCGACATGCATCGCCTTTGTTTGGGTTCCACCCGCCCAGAAGCAGTTGAGACGGTTCGGATGATCAATGGGGCAATCTATTAATCCCCGTCAAGCTCTACATGGTCGAAGAATCTTTTGTCATCCCCCGTGTACGTGGCCTACAAGAGCTTATTCAAAAGCGGAAGAAGATTCGAGACAAGAAAAAACGTTCAAATGGAAACGACCACCAAGAATTCTAGCAAGTCTCTGGTGAACGGCAGCATCTGAAGAAGGTTAGGGACGACAAGAAGCTGTCATATCACCATCATCGGGCACGGAAACGTGCGAAGAGATCTCATGATAAGTATATCCGTGCAAACCAGAGCTATCAACGTGTATGCGCGGATTGCAGAATGACAAGCAACGGCAGCGGCAGGGCTGATACAGGAGAATCAAGAAGGTTATAGGAATGAGTATCCGGCGATCGATAGCGAACGGCAGCTTGCTGGCAAGATGGTGGACAAGGAAGTGACGTCAGCCGCACTATCCAAGTACACTTTCGAAGGATGTTGGACAAAGGCCTGTCAGTCGACCCCTGATCCATGAATAGAATAGGTCAATGTATTCTTAACAATCAGAAAAAGGTTTATAGAACAAAGCCACCGGAATAAATCCATTGAAATCATTGGACACATGTCTAAGGGTAGCTTGGGTATGGGCCTCTCATCAGAAGTATTAGCTACCTGGGAGGGCAATATCAGTAAATAAGAAATAGGATAATCCTTTATCAGTCACAGAAATAGTTCCACGTGGAGCCAGGATAATGAGCTGTCGAAAGATATATTAGACTCCCGATGAGTGCGACTTAACATATTGACAGAGGCTAAAAAGAATATAGTAGGATGACTCTTG
>NW_022476351.1:0-1135 GCF_009193645.1 Aspergillus pseudonomiae
AAAAAATTTTTATTTTAATTTTATTAATACTTGTAATATAATTAATCTATAAAAATTATTTAAATTTAGATTTAAAGAATAAAAAGTATTTTTTTTAATAAATTAAGATATAGGATATTTTATATAATTAGCTAGTTATTTAAAAATAGGTCTAGTAAATCTAAAGATATAGATATTAATAATATTAAATATTCTGTAAGCTCTTTGTGGGGTTGACTTATTGATTAGAAAGATGATCCTTTTAACTAATTAACTAATGCTTGAAGTTATTAATGATCTATAGGGAAATTTATTAAAACTATAGATATAGAAATATAAGACCTAGTTTAATCATAAGCATAGTATACTATAAAATAAAAAATAAATAATAATATACTAATAGAAAAGAATAGTAATAAATTTATTATCTTAATATAAAAGTTTATATTTATTATTATTTTATAATTTATATTTATAATTATAAATATAGTTATTCAAATTTTTCTACTTTTTTCATTAAATTCATAGTTTTAGAGTTTTAAAAAATAATTATTATTTCTAATTTTATAATATAATTATTAAATTGGAACATACATATTAACTTATTAATATATATTGGTGATTATAATAGTAAAATTAATTTATTAAAATATATGATAAATATTTTAATAATATTATTTAATAATTTAAAAATTTTATATTATAAGAAATTATTAATAATATTTTTAAGATAAATATATTTGGTAGTTAATAATAAGTAAAAGTTTGAATATATCTTTTAATAAATAATTTTTAAATTATTTTAGACTAGTAAATCCTTGTCTTTAATACTATGTATTAATAAATATTTTATATTATCAATTTTAAAATTTATAAAATTAAGAATATTTTTAAAAAGCCATAGCTATAATAGATAACCTTTTAAATATATAAATGATTTTAATATTATTAAATTGAAATTTATAAATTATTTTTTAATTTAAAATTGCGTAGTAATATTTAATAGATAAAAACTAATTTAAACTTTTAATAATTTAGTATTAATTAATAATTAATCATTTTCAGAAAGTTTTAATATATAATAATAACGTCCGCTAGTAATTTTAAATATAATTGTAGATTTTATAATTAAAATTAGTTTTATTTAAATAATAAA
>NW_022476352.1:0-1131 GCF_009193645.1 Aspergillus pseudonomiae
TTCCGCGCTGCCCTCTGCTCGACCGTGGTCGACGGAAGGGTCTGTGATGTTGACACGCCGGCGAGAGATGCTTGGGCGTCCTCTGAATCGGATGTGGGGGACGGCTCAGGGCTCGAGGGGACACTCCACACGGATTTCCGTCGCGCTCGCGAGGGCTGCTGCGGGCTGCAGGACGTTGCTTGTGGGAGTTCATCCGAGGACTCTGCTTCTGCCGTTGTCTCGACGTCTGCCGGCGGCGTTTTCTCGCTCCCAACCTGTGGGGCCCAGCCCCATTGAGCGCGATACCATTGTCCGCGCAGCGCATTCACCGTTCTTGGAATGCCGAACTTCTTGAGCCATATCCGTTGAATCTCTTTCCAAGGGACATTCTCCCTCCTCAGCTTGGTAATCAAAGGAAGAACAGCCTTGACCTCGTCCGACCCCCACTTTCTGGCCACCGGGCCCCTTCGCCTTGACCGTGTGAATAACATGATTGCCCCCAAGGATATCTGACTCGGTGAAGCCTTCGGCAAGGCAGGGCAGGGCCGCAATTTGTTGCTCTTAGCGAAAGATGTGTCCTGGGGTGGGCAACAAGGGTTGACCGTTGGTTTATGACCTCGGAACTTGCAGTGCGTCTCTTCTTGGGGGTGGATCCACCGGAACCCGATAGTCCTTTTCGGTGGACATCTCTATTACGTTCAGCACTCTGACATGCTTGATCGCGTCGTCTCGAGACTCCTGAGCGGTTTGCCTACGAGGGTGGAGCTTCTACTGTACAGGTGAACATTAGTGTTGGTACACTATGGTCGCCTGGCTTCCCCTAAAGCCTTGGCATCGGTTGGTCTGTGTGCGTCTCCAGGCCCTCATTTTCCCCCTGGCTTAGCTCCAGCTGCGGTGGAGCTTAGTTTGTTCCTAGTCGGCTCCACCGCAACCATCTGTTGCACTGTGCTGGACAACTAACGGTCAACAACTAGTATTGTATCTCTAGGAATAATTTTTACGGCATCTGAATGTCGCGCGACGTTGGATCAACATGAGCCGAGGATCGAAGCTGTGCAATCCATGCCAAGCATCCGACAAAGCGAGGGCCACCCTAATGGAGGGGGGGCAAAAAGAAATAAGATTCTGAAAAATAAAATAAAATAAAAAATA
>NW_022476353.1:0-1103 GCF_009193645.1 Aspergillus pseudonomiae
TGAGATAAGAAATTAGAAGCAATTATATTAAAATTATATAAAAGTTAATTAATTCAATATCTACAGATAGTTTTACCAAAATTTTAATTAATTAAAAAAATCAGAATTTTTTAAAATATCTAAATATAAAAGATATATTAAATAAATGAATTAAATTAGAATATTAAATTAAATTAGCCCTATTTTATTCTAAAGTTTTAAATTGTAAAAAATACTCTATTTAAAATTTCTATTATTCTATCTATTTTTATCTATTTTTATATAGATTTAATATCTATTTTTACATATTTAAATCCATCAGAGAATATTGGAAATACCATTATCTATTTAAAAAATATTTTAAAATTTTTAAAAAAAATTCTAGAGTATTTTTAATATAAGAGAATTTAAATAAATAATATTAACTATTTCTAAATGGGAAATTAAAATTACTATAGAAAAATGACAGTTTATTTAACTTTATTTAATTGGGAATTAGGATTACTATAGATAATAATCTTAATTTAATATAAATATAATCTTAATCCCCTGGTAATTTTTATTTAATTCAGATTTATTTCATAATTTATATTTATTTATTTATTTCTATTTTTCTATATTCTTTCTTGATCTAGGGTTTCTATATATAGAGCCCTATTTCTATTTATTTATTTATCTAGGGCCTAGCCCTACCTATCTAGCCTTATTTTATTATTTATAATTAGTCAATTCTAGCTTTAGCTTTTCATTGACTAAAGCCCTAGAGCCTTTCCTATTTAGGACTAGGGCTTCCAATAATATATTTACTATTTTTATATTATACCCGGGGCTTCATTGTCAAGTTTATAATTAGTTAGTGAACTATATTTTAAGATTAACTAATCTAAAGTTAGTCTTCGATTTCTATTGTAGTAAGGTTATAGTCTTGATAAAATAGAAATTACTTTAGAATTATTATTAACGCAAGACTACTATTAATACTAGATTACTATTATTATAAAAATATACTTAATATAAGATTACTATTAATACTAGACTATTATTATTATAGAAATATAGTTAATATAAGATTACTATTAATATTAAATTTAAATTTAAAAGACTAGGTTTATTAAATATATATA
>NW_022476354.1:0-1102 GCF_009193645.1 Aspergillus pseudonomiae
GATCTATTTATAGATCTAAATTAAAATATATTAATATTCAAAATTATTGATTTAGACAAGAAATTAAAGCCAATTATATTAAAATTATATAAAAACCGACTAATTAAATATTTATAAATAGTTTTACTAAAATCCTAACTAATTAGAAAAATAAGAATTTTTTAAACTATCTAAATATAAAAGATATATTTAATAAATTAACTAAATTAAGATATTAAATTAAATTAGCCCTATTTAATTCTAGGGTCTAAATTGTAAAAATACCTTATTCAAAATTTCTATTTTTCTATTTATTTTTATCTATTTTTATGCAGATTTAATATCTATTTTTAGATATTCAAATCTAGGGGGGAATGTTGGAAACACCATTTCCTATTTAAAAAATATTCTAGAATTTTTCTAATACAGAAGAATTTAAGCGAATAATATCATTCACTTAACTATTCCTAAATAGAAAACTAAAATTACCATAGAAAAATGATAGTTCGCTTAACCTTATTTAATTGGGAATTAGGGTTACCATGGGTGGCAATCTTAATTAAGTATAAATATAGCCTTAACCCCCTACTAATTTTTATTCAATTCAGATTCATTCAATATCTTATATTTATTTATTCACTTGATTATTCTATACTTCTATATTCTTTCCTGATCTAGGGTTTCTATATATAGAACCCTACTTCTATTTATTCATTTACTTAGGGCCTAGGCCTACCTAGCCCTATCTTATTATCTTTTAATCAATCAATTCTATTTTTAGTTATTCATTGACTAAAGCCCTAGCGCTTTTCCTATTTAGGACTAGGGTTTCCAACAATAATAATTATTAATTTTACTAGAAAATTAAAGTATATAATACTAAATTTAAATATAATAAATAATTTTATATTACCAAGATATTTAAAAAATAATAAAAAGAAAATATTAAATTTTTATTTAAATTAAATAATAAAAAATTAAAAATTAATTAAATTTTAATTAAATAATATCTATTACTATAGCTATAAAATCCTATATTAAAAATAATAAATATTTTATTTAAATAATTACTATTATTTAAAAAGATTATATATAAAATATAATAATTATATTTTTATTAATA
>NW_022476355.1:0-1101 GCF_009193645.1 Aspergillus pseudonomiae
TTTATTAAAATTAAAAATAAAATCTTTATAATTAAAAATATTTATTTTTATTAATGGAATAGTATATCAATTCTTTACTAAATAAATTTAATATTATATTTTATCAGAAACACTATTTCCTATTTAGGAAATATTCTAGAATTTCTAGAATATTTCTAAAAAAGGAGATCTTAAGCGAATGATATCATTCGTTTAAATATTCCTAAATAGGAAATTAAAATTGTTATAGAAAAATAATAATTTACTTAATTTTATTTAATTAGAAATTAAGATTACTATAGATTGTAATTCTAATTAAATATAAATATAATTTTAATTCCCTGCTAATTTTTATTTAATTTAGATTTATTTAATATCTTATATTTATTTATTTATTTAATTATTTCTATACTTCTATATTTTTTCCTAATCTAGGGTTTCTATATATAAAACCCCACTTCTATTTATTTATTTACCTAGGGCTTAGATCTACCTAATTTTATCTTATTATCTTTTAATCAATTAATTCTATTTTTAGTTCTTCATTGACCAAAGCCCTAGCGCTTTTCCCCTTTAAAACTAGGGCTTCCAACATATTTTAATAAAGATATTCTAATCTTTTAATTAATTCAAAATATAAAAATTAAATATAATATATTAAAATCTAATGCTATTAATAGTAATAGAAAGACTTTTAATAAAAATATTTTTAAATATATTATTTTTAATAAACTTATTATTAATAATAGTTAATAAATAGCTAGTATTAAAATAAATCTATTAATATTTTTTTATAATATTACAATCGACTTATACAGTTATATATAACTATAATTTAAAATTTTATTTAATAATATTTATTTTATTATAAATTAAAATCAGCTTAATAATTATTAATATTTAATTTATTAATTTTAGATTTAATATTAAAATTAATAGAAATCGATTAAGTAGTTAATTATTTTTTTATTAAAATTATATTTTATTATTTTTAATAATATATACTCGAATACGCAGTAGTCGCTATAATTAATTAAAAATATTTAAATTTAATAGATTATACTGTAATCTATTTTATAATTAATATTTTTAACTATTGTATTTAAAATTACTATATTTAAT
>NW_022476356.1:0-1099 GCF_009193645.1 Aspergillus pseudonomiae
AATTAATTAAAATTAAAAAATAGTTAAATAGGATTTAAAAGCTTTAAAAAGAAAATCTATTTTTATTTATTTAATTTTAATAAAAATTTTTATTAATTTAATAAATATTTTTATTAATTTAGTAAATATTTTTATATTGATAATTTTACATATTTAACTAGCTAATTATTTAATTTAACAGTTTTAAATTAATTTAAATTAATATATTGAAACCTAAGATTTAAAGCTATGTATAATTTAGTTATAAAAAAAATTAGAAAGTTAAAATAAAATAATCTAATAATTTTACTATTAATTTTAATTAATTATATCTTTTTATTATCTTGATTTTTAGGATTTAACTCTAGAAATATATAAATTTATAATATTATATTAGATAGTTATATTTATAACAATTTTTAAAAATCTATAAATTTTAGACTTTAAATAATTAAAATTTATATAGGAAATATTGATATTAAAATTTTAGATTATAAGATTATTTATATAATATTTATAATTTCTCTAGAAACAATAATTAATTTTAAATTAAACAATTGAGTATTTATATTAAATTTTTATTTTGATATTATATTAGCTTTAAAAGCCTAAAATAATAGTGTTTTTTATAATTTTAAAACTCTATAGTTTAAAACTTTACATAAAATATCTATCTATCATATAAATAACTATGAAAAAATCTTAGTAATTAAATAATTAAGATATCTTAATTTTATTAATAGAATTCTATTTATTTAAAAGCTTTAAGGATTTTCATAAATTTATTAAAATATATAATTAATCTAGAGTAACTATTTATCTTAGCTCTAATAATTTTAAAGAATCTAAATTTTTTATTCTATTTAAAATTTGTAAAAAATTAATTTTTAAAAATAGTAATTATTTAAGGTCTTAGCTTTTTAAATCTATTAATATATTTAGAAATTTTGATTTTTCTAAGAATATTGAGATCCCCAGAGCTTTTTATTTTTTTAGAAATATTAAATTTTCTAGAAATATTAAATTGTTTAAAAAATTAGAGATAAAATTTTTACATTATTTAAAATTAAATTTATTAATTTATTTAATTAAGAAATAGTAAATAATCTATTTAAAATTA
>NW_022476357.1:0-1067 GCF_009193645.1 Aspergillus pseudonomiae
GACATCCGGAACTTTTACAAAAGCGGCCTAGCCTGTTTCTGATAAGGTTTTGAGAGAGAACACAAGAGCATAAACATTTGCATCAGTTTTGCAACCAGCTGTACGCTGCACGAAGATAAGCCTAATTTTCCATCAAAAAGTGGCCCTGTCAGCATAACTGCGAAGGAAATCAGTTTGCAACGGAGCCACATCAAAATGCAGCTCAATAGAGGCAAGCGGTGTACCAAGCTCGTGAAAGATCTTGGGGTTGGGATATTGTTCGATCAAAACATCTGGTAAGAGCCAAGAAAACGTTAGTATCAGATCCAAAGTGTAAGTCAATAAATCTCGTACGTTAAGGTGAACTACGAGCACAGCCAGGCTTTCATGGAAGTAAGGCGTACCTGGGCACCACGGCTTCAAAATGTTTGAAATATGTGGACTCAGCAATGTGAACGGGCCCTGTAATTCTGTCAGATCGGCAGAACTCGGAATTTCTGTCTCAGGGCAGGTTCTGTCTAGTTTTGTAGTATATCGAAGACAACAACAGCGGTGACGAAACACCGTAAGAATTCTTAAAGCACAGCATATATTTGGAATTACTATGTATGTGTCACTTGTTCATATGTATCATTTGACATTATCTAATGTCAGATTAGGAGAGCCCAAGAAGATCGCAGAGCTTGACGACCGTTATTGTTGACGTAACTTGCCATTACCGTAATTTACCATTTGCTTAAGGCCATGCAGATGTGGCAAATAAGTTTAATATCTTGTAAAACAACTCACTAGCTACACAATATCTAGTCTCACTCAAGGGATAATTGTATTCATGGAACATCCCACCGCGCTTCGCATGTCAAGACTTATGAGGCGAGTACGTATCTCTCTTACGGAAGCTCAGCACCTAGCCGTAAGTAGTAGGCAACTTCCGTTGTAACTATATCTTCGTCCACACTTCCATTTCGTACCATACCGCTAAGATAGCCATATGTATATCGAGATGCGAGCCGGCAGTCCTCATATATGGCCAGCGCAGGCTCAATGAGATTCCCGCATTTGGTATATATGCGATTTGTGTTCTATTG
>NW_022476358.1:0-1063 GCF_009193645.1 Aspergillus pseudonomiae
ATAATTTTAATCTAAATTTATTATAAAAAATAAATTAATTATTACTATTATTTTATAGTTTATTATATTATAAATTAAAAAATTTAATTTAATATTTAGAATATTAAAATTATACGACCTTAAAAAAAGTTAAATTATAAAATTTTAAATTTTTTTTAAATTTTTAAAATTATTAGTTTATATATTTATTATCTAGATTTATTAACTAGTATATAAATATATTCTATTTTTTATATTAATTTATTCTAGTCTATAGTTAATAATTTTTTATTTAATTAAAATTAAAATTTATTTTTATTTATTAAAGTCGATGGACTTAAAAAATAGTTAATTAAAAATATTATTAATTTTTATTAAAAATATAAAAATTACGGAGATCTATATTTAAAATATATAATTAGATAAATTAATTATAATTAATTTATTAAAAAGTTTATTAAATATTTAGAATATATTTACTAAATTATTATAAATTTTTATTAATATTATTTCTATAAGTTGAGCCCCGGCTTTAATAGAGTTTAATTATAAAGAGAAACGTAATATTATAGTATAATTCTAGATTATTATTTTACTAATTTTAATTATTTATTATATAATCTTTGATTATATATTTATCTATCTAATTCTAATTTTATTATAGTTTTTTAAATTATATTTTATTTATTTCTTTATAGATAGCCTAATCTATAGCCTGCCCGTGTATTAGCTCTGATTAGCCTATCTACTGAGGCTATACCCTGACAATTAGTATTTAATATAAAATAGAATTACTATTTTAAAGAACTACTTATATTTATTAATATATATATAATATATTAATAATATTTTAATATTTTATTATAAAAAAGTAGTCGTGAAATCCTATATTATCGATTAAAAAAATTAAATAAAAAAATATAAAATAAAATATTATATTATTAATGTATAAAACTTTAATTATTAAACTATACCAGGATAGAAATAAATAAAATATATTAATTTTAATATTATATTTTTAGTAAAAATTTAGTACTATAGAAAAGAAATACAACAATATTTATAGCAAATCTATAATAATTTA
>NW_022476359.1:0-1063 GCF_009193645.1 Aspergillus pseudonomiae
GATTTTATTATTTGTATAGTTAGTTAAGTTATTAATCTTGTTTTTATTAAATTATCTATACTATTATTCTATAATATTCTATAAATTACTTTAATTCTATTTAATATATAATTATACTACTTGGTTTATATAAGTTGTAAGTTAATCTAGTATAATTTAATTATTATTATTCGGTTTATTTTTTTTGGTTAATAAATCTATATTAGTATTGAGCTATATAGATCTAGTTTTATTATTAGTCTCTTTTAATTCTTTGTAAATTTCGGGATTTTATGATATATTATAGATTTTTCTAGTTTTATTATTTAGTTTATTAACTGTTATAATAGTATTGAGTTACGCGATTTATATTTTTTTTAATAGTTCTAGTTTATTCTCTGTTATATTTATTTACTGAAATTTTTTATTCGATTAGTAATTATTTTTTTTTATTGATAGTTTTTTAATATATATTTTGCTTTTCTATAGTTATAGTAGAATTTCTCTTTTTTTTTACATTTACGTTTTTATTAGAAGATATTAATATATCGATCCTATCTTTTAATAGCGTTTAATTCTATAAACTTTGGTTTATAAAGATCGCTGTACTTTGCGTTTATATATTTTTATTAGTTATTAAATTTATATTAGTTCCGGGGTTGATATTTATCTTTTCTTTAGATTTTATTATCCCGTTTTTTTATAAGTTGTTTATAGTATCGATTATTTATTTTAATAGTAAAGTTAATTATTTTATTAAATATAGTTAATTTATTAATTTATATAAATTTATTCTTTATATATTTTTTAAGACTATTAATAAAGATTAATATATAGATTTTTTTATTCCAGTCTATTTTAGATATAATTTGTTAAAATTCTACTATATAAGTTAATATATTATCTCGTTAATATAGTTATTTTAATTTATATTTAATTATAGCTTTAGTATCGATATTTTCAAAGATTTATTTAAAATATTTATACAGATTTTTTAAATTAGTAAATAATTTTTATATAATATTTAACCACTTATTTAATATAATTTTATAATATTCTTAGATATACAGTTTAAATTAGTTCT
>NW_022476360.1:0-1056 GCF_009193645.1 Aspergillus pseudonomiae
AATTATAATAATTTATTAGATTCTTAAATTACTATTAAAAATTTATTAATTAATATATATAAAAATTAAACCTACTTTTTAATTTATTTAAAAAATTAAAATAATAAAAATAGATAAATAAATATTAAAATATATTTAATAAAATAAAAAAAATAAATTATTTATTTAAAAACTTAAAATAAATAAAAATTTATTTATTAAAAATAAAAATAAAATTATATAAACTACGGGGTCAAAAGTCTAAACACACTCTAATTTTCGTAAAAATTTAAATTATTTTAAAGCTTTATAACTCAACTATAAAATATATCTAGAATTTCTTTTTAATATATATAAAAATTAGAATACCTAATTTATATAATAAAAGAAAAAAATAGAATTTTATTATACTTTAACTATATTATATAAATTTTAATAAAATATTTAATTTTTCAAGTCGCTATTTTTAAATAAAGATTATATAATATAATTATATTATAATATATATTTTTTATATTTTTCTTTTATAAATAATTGGCTAATATATAGTTTTTATATATATTATTTTTAAAAATATCTTATTAATTAAAAGCTATGATTTTTTTAATATTAAAATAGTATATTTAATCTAAATTTTAGTAAAATTTTGTATAGGTACCTATATAAAATATATATTTTTTTATTATTCTTTAGCTTTATATAGAAACTACGCTTTAGAATAAAGTTATATAAAAAGACTTTTTATATAAAGATTTTAGATCTATTTAATTAATTTATAGAAAAGATTAATTAAAAATACTATACTATATAAATTTATTGAGATATTAAAGCTTAAAAATATCAAGTTTTGCTAATTTTTAATAGAAAAACTGGATTTTTCTTCAGACTTTTGACCCCCATTATATTATTAAAATTTTATATAAATTTTTTAAAAATTATAAAATATAATTTTTCAAAAATATTATAATAATTTAATATAAAAATATTTTAAAATTAAAAAAATATTAAAATAAATTGTAAAAAATTACTATTTTCTAAATATAGTAAAATAAATTAATAAAATATAAATTATATAAA
>NW_022476361.1:0-1041 GCF_009193645.1 Aspergillus pseudonomiae
ATTTTGTCTGCGTATTTCTTTAAATTAAATAATTTTAATATTAATTAAATTATATAAATTTAATTTATAATATAACTATTATTAAAAATAATTAAATTAATAATAAAATTATTTAATTTAAAAAATATATACATAAAATTTTTAATAACAATATTTATTAAAACTTGTTATAATAAAATAATAAATTATAATAATTTAAATTTTACTATTTTATTATATTTTATATTTTAATAATTAATATATTATTTTAAAAATAATTTCTTAAATTAATTAAATCTATATAAATCGATATTTATAATTAATATAATAAAAATCTTTATTAATAAAAATTTATATAAATTTATTAATATAATATTAAAAAAAATAAAAATATATTAATTATTATTAGAAGTCTTAGTCCTAAATAGGAAAAGCGCTAGGGCTTTAGTTAATAAAAAATTAAAAATAAAATTGATTAATTAAAATAATAAAATAGGGCTAGGTAAGCCTAAATTTTAGATAAATAAATAAATAGAAATAGGGTTCTATATATAAAAATCTTAAGTTAGGAAAAAATATAAAAAAATAGAAATAATTAAGTAAATAAATAAATATAAGATATTAAATAAATCTAAATTAAATAAAAATTAATAAAGAATTAAAATTATATTTATATTTAATTAAAATTATTAGCTATAGTAATCCTAATTTCCAATTAAATAAAATTAAATAGATTATTATTCTTCTATAGTAATATTGATTTTCTATTTAAAATAGTTAAGCGAATAATATTATTCGCTTAGATTCTTTTATATTAAAAATATTCTAGAATTTTTTTAGCAATTTTAAAATATTTTTTAAATAGAAAATGGTATTTCCGATATTCTTTTTTAGATTTAAATATTTACAATAGATATTAAATTTATATAAAAATAGATAAAAATAGATAAAATAGAAATCTTTAAATAGAATATTTTTATAATTTAAACAGTAGAATTAAATAAAGCTAATTTAATATAGTATCCTAATTTTTTTAATTAATTAAGATTCTAATAAAACTAT
>NW_022476362.1:0-1029 GCF_009193645.1 Aspergillus pseudonomiae
AAATTTAAATAATTTAAATTAATTTATTAAAATTAAAAAAAATAATAAAATTTCAGGTAATTTACTATTTACTTTATTAAATAAAAAAATATTTAATTTTAATTTAGAATTATTTATTAAAAATTTTATTGTTATATTTAAAATATCTTTATTTTCTATAGTTTTAATTAATAATAGAAATTTTAATAAAAACAATGTCTATAGATTAGAGTTAATTATAAATCTAGAAATTAATTAAAAAAAATTTAAATTTAAATTATTTAATCATCATAATTCTAGGTTTTATTAAATTTCAAAAAAAGTTTTAATAAAAAAGAATAATTTTAAACCTTTTATTTATTCTTTTTTAAGTTAATTTAAAATAAAATATCAACAAAATTTTAATAAAAAATTACTAAAAATAATTTATTACCTAAACTATTTAATTAATTAAAAAAAATCAAATTAAAATTTTAATTTAATTAACTAAAAGTTACAGAAAAGAAATATAGATAATTTATTAAAATAAAAATTTAGTTTTGTATAGTATTTAAAAAAATCGATAAAATTAAATTTAATATATTATTATTAAAATAGATATTTAAATATGAATATAATATTAATAATTTTTTATTAATTTTTAAAATAAAAATCTATATATAAAAAAATCTTTAGCTATTTAGTTAATTTAAAACTAGAGTTTTAATTTTAATTTTTAAAATTTTGAAAATTATTTTTATTCTAATTATAGCTTTTAATCTAGAACTTATGAAATTAAATATAATAAATATATTTTTAAATAATTTTATTAATAAAATAATATATATTTTACTATTCTTTAATTATAGATTTAAAAATAGAATTTTAAAATTAAATCGAACTTTATATAATCTATAATAATTACTATTTTTATAATAAAACAAAATAAAATAAATTTTAAAACTTTTAAAATTTAAATCTATTTTTAAAAATCTTTATTTATATACTAATAATTATTTAATTTCAATAATATATATTAATAATATTATTTTAATATATTTTTTTAAAAAT
>NW_022476363.1:0-1012 GCF_009193645.1 Aspergillus pseudonomiae
TAAGGCGCACGGTTCAGGTGTACCTGACCATCACAGCTTCATCAGAAGTTTCCGTGTCATTAATTTGGCGTGGGTTCGAATCCCACCCTTGTCATCTCTTTCTTGTATCTTTTTCTTTTCCTTTTTTAAAGATCTGTAAGAGGGGAATTATATATCTATCCATCTATATGGTAAGTATATAATTCCCCTCTTACAGGCTAAGGCTGCTTGAGGAATCCTGTCAAAGTCCTCTGCGGCCTTCAGCTTGGATGTTACGGACCCCTATCTAGTGCACAATACTATAGGGTGATAATAGCTGATTACGGAGCGGCTAGTACCTAAGGGATTAATTACTCTTTATATTATTCAGGAAATGAAGCCACGGGAGCCAAGACTAAATTATACAAAAAACGCTCGTGACTTAGTATACAGGAAATATACAATTAATCGTAACATTGGTATATTTTATACCAGATCACTATTAAAGGTATACACCAACATTACTACTAGAGAATAAGGTTCAAGGATATATATGGACACTCATTTATATACTTAGTTTAGTTCTTCGTAATCAATCCCAATTATTACTATAGAACTACCTTTAAAAAACCAGTCTTAATCTATTTGCACTCTCTTACCTACTAGATATACATACTTGGTAGGCCTGGCCCTTTGAATTTAAATCTGTCGGAAACACTATTTCCTATTTAGGAAATATTCTAGAATTTCTAGAATATTTCTAAAAAAGGAGATCTTAAGCGAATGGTGTCATTCGCTTAATTATTCCTAAATAGGAAATTAATATATATTTATTAATATTAAAATTTATTTTATTATTTTTATAAATTACTATCGATTTTTTATAAATATTTTTAATATTTTTTTTCTATAGCGCTAGGTTTTTATCGAGAATATAATATTAAAATTAATATATTTTATTTACTTATATTTTAGTATAATTTAATAGTTAAGATTTTATAAATTAGTAATATAATATTTTATTTTATATTTTTTTAATTAATTTTTTTAATTA
>NW_022476364.1:0-1009 GCF_009193645.1 Aspergillus pseudonomiae
CCATGGCCGTGCGAGTAACGCAGAAGAGGCAGTGGGGAGGTAAGAGTTCAAGAAACAGAATAGAGGGAAGAAAAAAGGCAAAGAGGGGGCCAAACAAAAAGAAAAAAGAAAAAAGTAAAAAGTAGAAAAATTAGGGGTACAGGCGACAAAGATGGCAAGGTAAAACATAGCGAGCGTGTACAACAATCAAGATCTGCCCCCAAAAAAGTCATTGCGACAGAAGTGTTCAACAGCCACCCAGCAGCGTTCAGAGCGGAAGAATACCTGTCCAGCCCTCACTTTTCTGTGTTTCTGCCAAGGCGATAGGTGAACAACTCAGACGGTGAATACCTAGAGACCCCTATGTTTCGTAGGGTGATAGGCCCTGCCTCTACTTCTCAGTTGAAGAAATGGTTACTTTTGAGTTCGTTTATCTTTCGGCAGTTGACTTGTCCTCTTCCCATAATTACCACCAGATCCGGTCTACCGTCCCCATCGGCATAGCACCTCACCCTCAGACAGTGCTCGGCTAGAGAGCCCAAGAACGCCAAAGGGAAGCCGATATCTACGGGGGCCAGATAGAACATCGGTAACTGTAGTCGGGAGACAGTCCGCACGAGTGCCTTCTAACATGGCAGTAGGATATGGCGAGCTTTGCCGATCTCCCCGCGAAATGCACCGCGCTTGTCCATGCGGTCGAGAAGCTGGGTCAGGAACTGTCCAACACCAAACGCGAATTGCAAGACGTGACGTCGGAACTCGCCGCCGCCAAAGGGGTCGGGACTGTCCTCTCCAGTCTAGTGGATAGGTTTGGGGCGTTACTTTGCTCGTACGCGCGTGAGCAGACATCAGCGCACCGACAGCAACAGATCCTCGAGGCCATCCTCGATTCGGCACTTGCACAGTTGGACCTCCTCGACGCCCAAATGGACTGCGATTCCTTGCGCCGCGAGAATACCCAGCTCCGAGATGCGCTTCAGGAGAGAAGGATGAGGCACAACCGCGTCCCGGTCGCAGACGCTGGGCACCA
>NW_022476365.1:0-1000 GCF_009193645.1 Aspergillus pseudonomiae
TAGTGAATTGATTTAGGAAAGAGTCCTTATTACTGGCACCGAACATGCAATATAGAAGGGTTAAGATGGTTTTTGCCTCTGGCATTATTGCCTACTGGAGGAACACAATCATTGATCTAGCTACTTGTCGAGAATCAAACATCTTGGAAAGCTTACTGGCCAGAAAAAAGACTCAGCCGTGACAAATATAATGAATTTTCTGATTACATCTTAACAAAGCTCACTTCAAAAAGAGCGCTTAGTGTTGGATGAGATGGGGTTACACCGTGTTATAGACATAGACTCAGTTAAAGAGAAATATCTTCTCTAAGGGCTATTTCAGGTCCTCCAAAAATGGGACAGTAAAGTGGGAGCTGTCCGTGCACAGCTGGTCCTCCCTTGGTTCTGGCTTCTATTGTTCTATACCTAGGAATTACTAAGCTGGTTTTCTCTCTCGACGTCGTGGAATTTCCCCATCGGTTCTATCGAAGCGATGCATTAGCCCTCCACCGCCAACACCCTAGTATTTATATCTCAATACACTCTACTATCTGTAATACTACGCCTATTTTAGAAGGCCATAGAAATGTTGATACCCCAGTATACAATAATTATCCTCTGGATCAACCCAAATTGGATGAGTGTCATGTCGATCTTCTCCATCTGCTGAGTTAGTAGATGCGACAATGCGAGTCCTTGTCTTCAGTGGAAATATTTAATTGTCCTCGTGCACATGGCAAAAACAAGCCTCGCGGAAATTAGCCCCACTATTTTGCGGACCCCTTAGGGACTGCAGCTTGGCCATAACCTTCCGAGGGCGTATATAACTGGTCGATAGTGACGCAGACGCCCTTCGTCCTATACAATGCATATGGTTACCAGTGGTTTCTAAACATAATTCACAATATGGTTATTGAAAATTTTAGTCAGTTTATACACTCTGTCGACAAGGTTTACGCCGTTGTATTTGCCAGTTTGTTTGGAATTCTGGTATTCTACAACATCCTAAGTGGATTGTATA
>NW_022476366.1:0-1000 GCF_009193645.1 Aspergillus pseudonomiae
TATACAATCCACTTAGGATGTTGTAGAATACCAGAATTCCAAACAAACTGGCAAATACAACGGCGTAAACCTTGTCGACAGAGTGTATAAACTGATTAAAATTTTCGATAACCATATTGTGAATTATGTTTAGAAACCACCGGTAACCATATGCATTGTATAGGACGAAGGGCGCCTGCGTCACTATGGACCACTTATATACGCCCTCGGAAGGTTATGGCCAAGCTGCAGTCCCTAAGGGGTCCGCGAAATAGTGGGGCTGATTTCCGCGAGGCTCGTTTTTGCCATGTGCACGAGGACAATTAAATATTCCACTGAAGACAAGGACTCGCATTGTCGCATCTACTAACTCAGCAGTTGGAGAAGATCGACATGACACTCATCCAATTTGGGTTGGTCCAGAGGATAATTATTGTATACTGGGGTATCTACATTTCTATGGCCTTCTAAAATAGGCGTAGTATTACAGATAGTAGAGCGTATTAAGATATAAATACTAGGGTGTTGGCGGTGGAGGGCCAATGCATCGCTTCGATAGAACCGATGGGGAAATTCCACGGCATATCGAGAGAAAACCAGCTTAGTAATTCCCAGGTATAGAACAATAGAAGCCAGAACCAAGGGAGGACCAGCTGTGCACGGACAGCTCCCACTTTACTGTCCCATTTTTGGAGGATCTGAAATAGCCCTTGGAGCAGATATCTCTCTTTAACTGTGTTTATGTCTATAACACGGCGTAACCCCATCTCATCCAACACTAAGCGCTCTTTCTGAAGTGAGCTTTGTTAAGATGTAATCAAAAAATTCATTATATTTGTCACGGCTGAGTCTTTGTTCTGGCCAGTAAGCTTTTACAAGATGTTTGATTCTCGACAAGTAGCTAGATCAATGATTGTGTTCCTCCCGTAGGCAATAATGCCAGAGGCAAAAACCATCTTAACCCTTCTATATTGCATGTTCGGTGCCAGTAATAAGGACTCTTTCCTAAATCAATTCACTA